>NC_079196.1:226166695-226466695 GCF_029499605.1 Hyla sarda
TATCTATGTCATATCTATCTATCTCATATCTATCTATCTATCTATCTTTCTCATATCTATCTATTTCATATCTATCTATCTCATATCTATCTATTTCATATCTATCTATCTATCTATCTCATATATATCTATCTATCTCATATCTATCTATCTCATATCTATCTATTTCATATCTATCTATCTCATATCAATCTCATATCTATCTATCTATCTATCTCATATCTATCTATCTATCTCATATCTATCTATCTCATATCTATCTATGTCATATCTATCTATCTCATATCTATCTATCTATCTATCTATCTCATATCTATCTATTTCATATCTATCTATCTCATATCTATCTATTTCATATCTATCTATCTATCTATCTATCTATCTATCTATCTCATATATATCTATCTCATATCTATCTATCTATCTCATATATATCTATCTCATATCTATCTATCTATCTATCTCATATCTATCTATGTCATATCTATCTATCTCATATCTATCTCATATCTATCTATCTCATATCTATCTATGTCATATCTATCTCATATCTATCTATCTTTCTATCTCATATATATCTATCTCATATCTATCTATCTATCTATCTATCTCATATCTATCTATCTATCTATCATATTTTTTCCTATTTTTCCTTTTACTACATAAAAGGTTAAGACATTGATGTGAATAAATTATCACTCCCTCGCTGTGCTCGGCGCCCTTTGCGCACGTGATTCACAAGGTTCTCAGTAACATCAGTGATCCCAGCCGCTGCCATCCACTAATTTGCCTGAAATAATGGCGCTTAATATAGGTGCTACACAGTGACATCGCCACAGACGCAGGAGCCGCTTCACGCCTCGCCCTGCACACGATTAGCCGTTCATGCAGAAACACAGAGCGCTGGAGGCTCAGATGGGATTGTAGACAGCGTGAGAGCATCACTGTGCCGGGGGACCGCCATATACACGAGCGCCGAGAGATACAACACCACTAATATACACAGCTCCACCATCACTACACCGGGGGACCACCATATACATGAGACCTGATATATACAACACCACTAATATACACAGCTCCACCATCACTGTGCCGGGGGACCGCCATATACATGAGCGCCGAGAGATACAACACCACTAATATACACAGCTCCACCATCACTACACCGGGGGACCACCATATACATGAGACCTGATATATACAACACCACTAATATACACAGCTCCACCATCACTGTGCCGGGGGACCGCCATATACACGAGCGCCGAGAGATACAACACCACTAATATACACAGCTCCACCATCATTGCGCCGGGGGACCGCCATATACACGAGCGCCGAGAGATACAACACCACTAATATATACAGCTCCACGATCACTGCGCCGGGGGACCACCATATACATGAGACCTGATATATATACAACACCACTAATATATACAGCTCCACCATCACTACACCAGGGGACCACCATATACATGAGACCTGATATATATACAACACCACTAATATATACAGCTCCACCATCACTACACCAGGGGACCGCCATATACATGAGACCTGATATATATACAACACCACTAATATATACAGCTCCACCATCACTGCACCGGGGGACCACCATATACATGAGACCTGATATATACAACACCACTAATATATACAGCTCCACCATCACTGTGCCGGGGGACCACCATATACACGAGCGCCGAGAGATACAACACCACTAATATACACAGCTCCACCATCACTACACCGGGGGACCACCATATACATGAGACCTGATATATACAACACCACTAATATACACAGCTCCACCATCACTGTGCCGGGGGACCACCATATACACGAGCGCCGAGAGATACAACACCACTAATATACACAGCTCCACCATCACTACACCGGGGGACCACCATATACATGAGACCTGATATATATACAACACCACTAATATACACAGCTCCACCATCTCCCAGAATAATATGATTATCTGGAACCACAAGGCTACAATAAAGACTGACGCACCGGAAGAACATCAACAGAGAAGTGAAGGGGATGGGATACAACTACATAACATTGCTGGCTTATATGACAACCATGATTAGTGAATTCCTATTACATAATAAAAAGTTAGCGGTAAACTTACCCGACTTCTCACCAAACCACCTGGTAGACTTAGATGACAGTCGCCATTAGTCAGGTTTTCACTGATCCAAAAGTAGAAAACCTAAGATTGGTAAAAACCAAAGGATGAAACTCTCAGCAGAGGCAGAACCTCATGGCAGAGACAGAGACATAGCAGGAAGAGAAGATCCTCAAGCCAAGAGGACAGAAAGGAGTCAGAGAACCATGACAGCAGAGGAGCCAAGACCAAGAACAGAAACAAAAGGTAAAGACTGGAGATAAGACTGAAAGAAAAGGCTGGAACCACCATCCAAGACCGATAGTAATAATCAGAAATAAATGTGACCAGAAGAACCAGAAAACCAAAATAAAGATAAAGGATTTTCCAAGAATAAGGTGAAATATGAAATGTTGAGATAAGGAAGAACATCTGGTCTGGAGGGGACAAGAACCGAGTGTGAAACAAAGATCCAAGACAGAGAGTGAGAATTGGTAATGAAGGCGACTATAAGAGCCAGGAAACCAGAGTAAAGAAGACGGGTTGTGTGAGAAGTTAGTCTAATTGGGAAATACATGTTGGAGGTCAGGAAGGGGGATGTCTGGACTGCAAAATTCAAGAGTCAAGGAAGAAGCAGAGATCCAAGTAAGAACTGGAAGAGAAAACCAGATGAACCAAGAAACCAGAGTCTAGAAGAATGACTGTCCGAGAATAAAATCAACCGATGGGTGAAAGAAAGGGAAAGTGGGAATCTGGACTTGAGAAGGCAAGAATGACGATCTAAGAGGGGGAGTTAGAAACAGAAATGGTGGTGACCAGAAGAGCCAAAGTGCCAGAATAAAGAGGAAGGATTGTCCAAGTCATAGACCCAAGTGTTGGAGGTCAGGAAGAAGGAAGTGTGGACATGAGGTGGAAAGAATTAAGAATGAAGATCCAAGACAGAGATTGGAACTGGAAATAAAGTTGACTAGAAGAACCAAGAAACCAGAGTCAAGAAGAAGGACTGCTAAGAAACTAGCCAAAGTTGGGAAAAAAAATGTTGGAGGTCAAGAACGTGGAAGTCAAGACTAAAGAAGGCAAGAGCCAAGAATGAAGTGAAGATCCAAGAATGAAGTTTAACTAGAAACCAACAAAGTGAAGATCCAAGATGTGGAGTCAAAACTTGAAACTATGTTCATCTGAAGAACTAAGACTCCATAGTCAAAAAGAAAGCTTAAGAAATCAACCAATGGGTTAAAGAAACCTGAAAGAACGGGGAGTAGGAAATGAGGACTTAAAGAGGCAAGAATGAAGATCAAAGATGGAGAGGTAGAACCAGATATGAAGGTGACCAGAGGGGCCAATGTGCCAGAATAAAGAAGAACAATTGACCAAGAAATAAGCCGAAGTGTTACAGGTCAGGAAGAAGAAAGTGTGGACTGGAGGAGGAAAGAATTGAGAAATAAATAAATAAAGAACTGGAAATAAAGTCAACTAGAAGAACCAAGAAACCAGAGTAAAAAAATTAGCCAAAGTTTGAAAAAATAAATGTTGGAAGTTAGAAATACGGAAATCTAGAAGAAGAAGAAGAAGAAGAAGAAGAAGCCAAGAACCAAGAATGAGGTGAAGAATAACTAGAAGCAAAAAATCCAGCAATATCTAGGACAGGATCCCACCTATGAACTGAGACCTTAAAGATTACCTCTCATGGTCTTGTTATATTGTATAATCCTATCAGGTCACTGCCCCATCATGATAAACCACCCCCGGCCTTTATTTTTTTAAATTATTTTTTAGTTTTCTTCCTTGATATTTCTCTGTATTTTCTGCTCAGTCTCAGTCAGATTCAACGACTGGGAAGGGGCGTTCCCCAGCAGGCGTGACAACATATGAAGCCATACAGGGGAGAACTTCCTCCTTCACCCTGCTACATACAGCCCAGAGCCGTTCAGTGTGAGATGAGCGTTGATTGGCTAAGGCTGCCCCCTTCCACCCCTTCAGCATTTCCTGTTTTTGGACTTCTGCCAGGCCAGCAGGAGTCCAAAGTCTGTGCAGGAGATAGGGGGAAATGTGCAGCTTTTTAAAACACAAATAAAACATAGAAAACTTCATTAAAAAAATACATGAGACAGATCTTTTTTATTTACCATAAGGAGTGCAATAGCAAAAATTAGTTTTAATGAGAGTGCCCATTTAAGAACTAGAATGTCTAACCCAGTGGCCTCAACCTGCGGCCCTCCAGATGTTGCAGAACTTCAACTCCCAGCATGCCCGGACAGCCGTTGGCTGTCCGGGCATGCTGGGAGTTGAAGTTTTGCAACATCCATATGGCCACAGTTTGAGATCACTGCTCCTACCTGACCCCGTCTTTACACGCAACTTCTACGTCTTCTTTTTTTTACCAAAAAGTCTACGGTCTACGAAGATAAACTTTGCCTATACTAACCAGGTGCATTGTGGGAAGACCCTTGTGGATCTTATTGTTCTCATGACTCGGAGACAACAGTCTTCTAAGGAATATTTATCTACTTACGTTTTGACGTAGGGGTCTGAAAATCCGTTGACATCCATAGCAGCAAGATGAGCGCAACGCACGATGCCCACCACCAGCCCGCCACGTTCAGTGCAGTATGTGAGCGACAGCAGGATCCTCCCTCGTTCCTCCAGTTCCCACTCCTGACAGCGCTCCAGCTGAGGACAAAGAGAAGAGGACGCACATTCATTCAGAACATTTTTACAGGATTATAAAAACATACAGCGCCACACTTGTCCACAGGTTGTGTTTGGTATTGCAGCTCACAATGGAGCTGGGCTGCACTACCACAGACTGGACAGGTGTGGCGCTATTTTCTACTCTTGTGTAACCACATTACATGATCACTGCTAGACGTAATAGTCCCGATGCTGCACTGTGAGTCTATGAGAG
The DNA here is from genome assembly GCF_029499605.1 of Hyla sarda. Classification (NCBI taxonomy): domain Eukaryota; kingdom Metazoa; phylum Chordata; class Amphibia; order Anura; family Hylidae; genus Hyla; species Hyla sarda. Next base: position 226,171,726 of record NC_079196.1, read on the forward strand.
CGTCACGAGCCACGTATATAGCGGGTGTGAGTTCAGGGACATCGCGGGAGCTGTCATTGTGTATCTCCCTGTTCTCCACACTGAATGTGTTCCCAACCCCCGCAGGTGCTGAATAGAAAAAAGTGTATAGAAAGCAGAAGAAAGAGAAATGTGGGGGAGACAGGCCGAGGCCATGGGGTGGGGGAGGTTATAATGAATAGATGGAAAATAGAGGAGGGGAGACAGGTAGGGAAAGAGGAGACTGAGAGGAAGAAGGAGGAGTACTAACGGATTTATCTATTATATGGGGGGGTGTATATATTACAGGAGGGGTGTATATAATACAGGAGGGGTGTATATAATACAGGAGGGGTGTATATAATACAGGAGGCGGTGTATATAATACAGGAGGGGGTGTATATATTACAGGAGGGGTGTATATAATACAGGAGGGGTGTATATAATACAGGAGGGGGTGTATATAATACAGGAGGCGGTGTATATAATACAGGAGGGGTGTATATAATACAGGAGGGGTGTATATAATACAGGAGGCGGTGTATATAATACAGGAGGGGTGTATATAATACAGGAGGGGTGTATATAATACAGGAGGGGTGTATATAATACAGGAGGGGTGTATATAATACAGGAGGGGGTGTATATAATACAGGAGGGGTGTATATAATACAGGAGGGGGTGTATATAATACAGGAGGGGTGTATATAATACAGGAGGGGTGTATATAATACAGGAGGGGGTGTATATATTACAGGAGGGGTGTATGTAATACAGGAGGGGTGTATGTAATACAGGAGGGGGTGTATATATTACAGGAGGGGTGTATATAATACAGGAGGGGTGTATATAATACAGGAGGGGTGTATATAATACAGGAGGCGGTGTATATAATACAGGAGGGGTGTATATAATACAGGAGGGGTGTATATAATACAGGAGGCGGTGTATATAATACAGGAGGGGTGTATATAATACAGGAGGTGGTGTATATAATACAGGAGGGGTGTATGTAATACAGGAGGGGTGTATATAATACAGGAGGGGTGTATATAATACAGGAGGTGGTGTATATAATACAGGAGGGGTGTATATAATACAGGAGGGGAGGATATAATACAGGAGGGGTGTATATAATACAGGAGAGGGTGTATATAATACAGGAGGGGTATATAATACAGGAGGGGTGTATATAATACAGGAGGAGTGTATATAATACAGGAGGGGTGTATATATTACAGGACGGGTGTATATAAAAAAGGGGGGGTTGTATATAATACAGGAGGGGTGTATATAATACAGGACGGGTGTATATAAAAAAGGGAGGGTTGTATATCATACAGGAGGGGTGTATATAATACAGGAGGGGTGTGTATCATACAGGAGGGGGTGTATATCATACAGGAGGGGGTGTATGTAATACAGGAGGGGGTGTATATAATAAAGGAGGGGTGTATATAATACAGGAGGGGTGTATATAATACAGGAGGGGTGTATATAATACAGGAGGCGGTGTATATAATACAGGAGGCGGTGTATATAATACAGGAGGGGTGTATATAATACAGGAGGGGTGTATATAATACAGGAGGCGGTGTATATAATACAGGAGGGGTGTATATAATACAGGAGGGGTGTATATAATACAGGAGGCGGTGTATATAATACAGGAGGGGTGTATATAATACAGGAGGGGTGTATATAATACAGGAGGGGAGGATATAATACAGGAGGGGGTGTATATAATACAGGAGGCGGTGTATATAATACAGGAGGGGTGTATATAATACAGGAGGGGTGTATATAATACAGGAGGCGGTGTATATAATACAGGAGGGGGTGTATATAATACAGGAGGGGGTGTATATAATACAGGAGGGGTGTATATAATACAGGAGGGGGTGTATATAATACAGGAGGGGTGTATATATTACAGGAGGGGTGTATATAATACAGGAGGGGTGTATATAATACAGGAGGGGGTGTATATAATACAGGAGGCGGTGTATATAATACAGGAGGGGTGTATATAATACAGGAGGCGGTGTATATAATACAGGAGGGGGTGTATATAATACAGGAGGGGTGTATATAATACAGGAGGGGGTGTATATATTACAGGAGGGGTGTATATAATACAGGAGGGGAGGATATAATACAGGAGGGGTGTATATAATACAGGAGGGGGTGTATATAATACAGGAGGGGTGTATATAATACAGGAGGGGTGTATATAATACAGGAGGGGGTGTATATATTACAGGAGGGTGTATATAATACAGGAGGGGAGGATATAATACAGGAGGGGAGGATATAATACAGGAGGGGTGTATATAATACAGGAGGGGTGTATATAATACAGGAGGGGTGTATATAATACAGGAGGGGGTGTATATAATACAGGAGGGGTGTATATAATACAGGAGGGGGTGTATATAATACAGGAGGGGTGTATATAATACAGGAGGGGGTGTATATAATACAGGAGGGGGTGTATATATTACAGGAGGGGTGTATATAATACAGGAGGGGTGTATATAATACAGAAGGGGTGTATTTAATACAGGAGGCGGTGTATTTAATACAGGAGGCGGTGTATATAATACAGGAGGGGTGTATATAATACAGGAGGGGTGTATATAATACAGGAGGGGGTGTATATAATACAGGAGGGGTGTATATAATACAGGAGGGGTGTATATAATACAGGAGGGGGTGTATATATTACAGGAGGCGGTGTATATAATACAGGAGGGGTGTATATAATACAGGAGGCGGTGTATATAATACAGGAGGGGTGTATATAATACAGGAGGGGTGTATATAATACAGGAGGGGTGTATATAATACAGGAGGGGGTGTATATATTACAGGAGGCGGTGTATATAATACAGGAGGGGTGTATATAATACAGGAGGGGTGTATATAATACAGGAGGGGGTGTATATAATACAGGAGGGGTGTATATAATACAGGAGGAGTGTATATAATACAGGAGGGGGTGTATATAATACAGGAGGGGTGTATATAATACAGGAGGCGGTGTATATAATACAGGAGGGGTGTATATAATACAGGAGGGGTGTATATAATACAGGAGGAGTGTATATAATACAGAAGGGGTGTATATAATACAGGAGGGGTGTATATAATACAGGAGGGGTGTATATAATACAGGAGGCGGTGTATATAATACAGGAGGGGTGTATATAATACAGGAGGGGTGTATATAATACAGGAGGTGGTGTATATAATACAGGAGGGGTGTATATAATACAGGAGGGGTGTATATAATACAGGAGGCGGTGTATATAATACAGGAGGGGGTGTATATAATACAGGAGGCGGTGTATATAATACAGGAGGGGGTGTATATATTACAGGAGGCGGTGTATATAATACAGGAGGGGTGTATATAATACAGGAGGGGTGTATATAATACAGGAGGGGGTGTATATAATACAGGAGGGGTGTATATAATACAGGAGGGGGTGTATGTAATACAGGAGGGGTGTATGTAATACAGGAGGGGTGTATATAATACAGGAGGGGTGTATATAATACAGGAGGGGTGTATATAATACAGGAGGGGTGTATATAATACAGGAGGCGGTGTATATAATACAGGAGGGGTGTATATAATACAGGAGGGGTGTATATAATACAGGAGGGGTGTATATAATACAGGAGGGGTGTATATAATACAGGAGGCGGTGTATATAATACAGGAGGGGGTGTATATAATACAGGAGGGGGTGTATATAATACAGGAGGCGGTGTATATAATACAGGAGGGGTGTATATAATACAGGAGGGGGTGTATATAATACAGGAGGGGTGTATATAATACAGGAGGGGAGGATATAATACAGGAGGGGGTGTATATAATACAGGAGGCGGTGTATATAATACAGGAGGGGTGTATATAATACAGGAGGGGTGTATATAATACAGGAGGCGGTGTATATAATACAGGAGGGGGTGTATATAATACAGGAGGGGGTGTATATAATACAGGAGGGGTGTATATAATACAGGAGGGGGTGTATATAATACAGGAGGCGGTGTATATAATACAGGAGGCGGTGTATATAATACAGGAGGGGTGTATATAATACAGGAGGGGTGTATATAATACAGGAGGCGGTGTATATAATACAGGAGGGGTGTATATAATACAGGAGGGGGTGTATATGATACAGGAGGGGGTGTATATAATACAGGAGGGGTGTATATAATACAGGAGGGGTGTATATAATACAGGAGGAGTGTATATAATACAGAAGGGGTGTATATAATACAGGAGGGGTGAATATAATACAGGAGGGGGTGTATATAATACAGGAGGGGTGTATATAATACAGGAGGGGTGTATATAATACAGGAGGGGGTGTATATAATACAGGAGGGGTGTATATAATACAGGAGGGGTGTATATAATACAGGAGGGGTGTATATAATACAGGAGGGGGTGTATATAATACAGGAGGGGTGTATATAATACAGGAGGGGTGTATATAATACAGGAGGGGTGTATATAATACAGGAGGGGTGTATATAATACAGGAGGGGTGTATATAATACAGGAGGGGTGTATATATTACAGGAGGCGGTGTATATAATACAGGAGGCGGTGTATATAATACAGGAGGGGTGTATATAATACAGAAGGGGTGTATATAATACAGAAGGGGTGTATATAATACAGGAGGGGGTGTATATAATACAGGAGGGGTGTATATAATACAGGAGGCGGTGTATATAATACAGAAGGGGTGTATATAATACAGGAGGGGTGTATATAATACAGGAGGCGGTGTATATAATACAGGAGGGGTGTATATAATACAGGAGGGGTGAATATAATACAGGAGGGGTGTATATAATACAGGAGGGGTGTATATAATACAGGAGGCGGTGTATATAATACAGGAGGGGTGTATATAATACAGGAGGGGTGAATATAATACAGGAGGGGTGTATATAATACAGGAGGGGTGTATATATTACAGGAGGGGTGTATATAATACAGGAGGGGTGTATATAATACAGGAGGGGTGTATATAATACAGGAGGGGTGTATATAATACAGGAGGGGTGTATATAATACAGGAGGCGGTGTATATAATACAGAAGGGGTGTATATAATACAGGAGGGGTGTATATAATACAGGAGGCGGTGTATATAATACAGGAGGGGTGTATATAATACATGTAGGGTATAAGGGAGGGGAGTCTACTATATACAGCAAAAGGGGAGGGGGTGGGGTGTATCTATAATACATGAGAATGTCCTCCCCAGGAGAATACACTCCATATACCCCAGGAGAATACACTCTATATACCCCAAGAGAATACACTCTATATACCCCAGGAGAATACACTCTATATACCCCAGGAGAATACACTCCATATACCCCAGGAGAATACAATCCATATACCCCAGGAGAATACAGTCCATATACCCCAGGAGAATACACTCCATATACCCCAGGAGAATACACTCCATATACCCCAGGAGAATACAGTCCATATACCCCAGGAGAATACAATCCATATACCCCAGGAGAATACACTCTATATACCCCAGGAGAATACAGTCCATATACCCCAGGAGAATACACTCCATATACCCCAGGAGAATACACTCTATATACCCCAGGAGAATACACTCCATATACCCCAGGAGAATACAGTCCATATACCCCAGGAGAATACACTCTATATACCCCAGGAGAATACAATCCATATACCCCAGGAGAATACACTCTATATACCCCAGGAGAATACACTCTATATACCCCAGGAGAATACACTTTATATACCCCAGGAGAATACACTCTATATACCCCAGGAGAATACACTCTATATACCCCAGGAGAATACACTTTATATACCCCAGGAGAATACACTCTATATACCCCAGGAGAATATACTCCATATACCCCAGGAGAATACACTTTATATACCCCAGGAGAATACACTCTATATACCCCAGGAGAATACACTCCATATACCCCAGGAGAATACACTTTATATACCCCAGGAGAATACACTCTATATACCCCAGGAGAATACACTCCATATACCCCAGGAGAATACACTCCATATACCCCAGGAGAATACACTCCATATACCCCAGGAGAATACACTTCATATACCCCAGGAGAATACACTCCATATACCCCAGGAGAATACACTCCATATACCCCAGGAGAATACACTCCATATAACCCAGGAGAATATACTTTATATACCCCAGGAGAATACACTCTATATACCCCAGGAGAATACACTCTATATACCCCAGGAGAATACACTCTATATACCCCAAGAGAATACACTCTATATACCCCAGGAGAATACACTCTATATACCCCAAGAGAATACACTCTATATACCCCAAGAGAATACACTCTATATACCCCAGGAGAATACAGTCCATATACCCCAGGAGAATACACTCTATATACCCCAGGAGAATACACTCCATATACCCCAGGAGAATACCGTCCATATACCCCAGGAGAATACACTCCATATACCCCAGGAGAATACACTCTATATACCCCAAGAGAATACACTCTATATACCCCAGGAGAATACACTCCATATACCCCAGGAGAATACACTTTATATACCCCAGGAAAATACACTTTATATACCCCAGGAGAATACACTCCATATACCCCAGGAGAATACACTCTATATACCCCAGGAGAATACACTCCAGATACCCCAGGAGAATACACCCTATATACCCCAGGAGAATACACTCCATATACCCCAGGAGAATACACTCCATATACCCCAGGAGAATACACTCCATATACCCCAGGAGAATACACTCCAGATACCCCAGGAGAATACACCCTATATACCCCAGGAGAATACACTCCATATACCCCAGGAGAATACACTCCATATACCCCAGGAGAATACACTCCATATACCCCAGGAGAATACACTCCATATACCCCAGGAGAATACACCCTATATACCCCAGGAGAATACACTCCATATACCCCAGGAGAATACACTCCATATACCCCAGGAGAATACACTCCATATACCCCAGGAGAATATACTCCATATACCCCAGGAGAATATACTCCATATACACCAGGAGAATATACTCCATATACCCCAGGAGAATACACTCCATATACACCAGGAGAATATACTCCATATACACCAGGATAATACACTTTATATTCCCCAGGAGAATATACTTTATATACCCCAGGAGAATACACTCCATATACCCCAGGAGAATACACTCTATATACCCCAGGAGAATACACTCCATATACCCCAGGAGAATATACTCTATATACCCCAGGAGAATACACTCTATATACCCCAGGAGAATATACTTTATATACCCCAGGAGAATACACTCCATATACCCCAGGAGAATATACTTTATATACCCCAGGAGAATACACTCCATATACCCCAGTAGAATATACTCCATATACCCCAGGAGAATACACTCCATATACCCCAGGAGAATATACTTTATATACCCCAGGAGAATACACTTTATATACCCCAGGAGAATATACTTTATATACCCCAGGAGAATACACTTTATATACACCAGGAGAATATACTTTATATACCCCAGGAGAATACACTCCATATACCCCAGGAGAATACACTCTATATACCCCAGGAGAATACACTCCATATACCCCAGGAGAATATACTCTATATACCCCAGGAGAATACACTCTATATACCCCAGGAGAATATACTCCATATACCCCAGGAGAATACACTTTATATACCCCAGGAGAATATACTTTATATACCCCAGGAGAATACACTCCATATACCCCAGGAGAATACACTCTATATAACCCAGGAGAATACACTTTATATACCCCAGGAGAATATACTTTATATACACCAGGAGAATACACTCCATATACCCCAGGAGAATACACTCCATATACCCCAGGAGAATATACTTTATATACCCCAGGAGAATACACTCCATATACCCCAGGAGAATATACTTTATATACCCCAGGAGAATACACTCCATATACCCCAGTAGAATATACTCCATATACCCCAGGAGAATACACTCCATATACCCCAGGAGAATATACTTTATATACCCCAGGAGAATACACTTTATATACCCCAGGAGAATATACTTTATATACCCCAGGAGAATACACTTTATATACACCAGGAGAATATACTTTATATACCCCAGGAGAATACACTCCATATACCCCAGGAGAATACACTCTATATACCCCAGGAGAATACACTCCATATACCCCAGGAGAATATACTCTATATACCCCAGGAGAATACACTCTATATACCCCAGGAGAATATACTCCATATACCCCAGGAGAATACACTTTATATACCCCAGGAGAATATACTTTATATACCCCAGGAGAATACACTCCATATACCCCAGGAGAATACACTCTATATAACCCAGGAGAATACACTTTATATACCCCAGGAGAATATACTTTATATACACCAGGAGAATACACTCCATATACCCCAGGAGAATACACTCCATATACCCCAGGAGAATATACTCTATATACCCCAGGAGAATACACTCTATATACCCCAGGAGAATATACTCCATATACCCCAGGAGAATACACTTTATATACCCCAGGAGAATATACTTTATATACCCCAGGAGAATACACTCCATATACCCCAGGAGAATACACTCTATATACCCCAGGAGAATACACTCCATATACCCCAGGAGAATACACTCTAAATACCCCAGGAGAATACACTTTATATACCCCAGGAGAATATACTTTATATACCCCAGGAGAATACACTTTATATACCCCAGGAGAATATACTCTATATACCCCAGGAGAATACACTTTATATACCCCAGGAGAATATACTTTATATACCCCAGGGCAGTATTTAGAGGATTATGGTTCTCACCTCTTTTAGGTAACAAGAGATTCCCCGTAGAGCGGCTGACATAGATGACGGAGAGGCCAACTATACATACAAGAGAAGAAGAAAGGAAAAACGTAACCGTAAAGTTGTGTAACATCTAGAGACAGTCCGCCATGTCAGGTGACGTCATGTGTGTGTACAGGAGGGGGCGCTATTCCTGCCCAATATATAACCCCTATATGGCATTTCTCTAATATTCCTCTGCAGTCACTTCTATAGAAACTTCTTCTGTAGTGTATGGGCTGATCCTATATAATGTAATAGCGCTGATCCTATATAATGTAATAGCGCTGATCCTATATAATGTAATAGCGCTGATCCTATATAATGTAATAGCGCTGATCCTATATAATGTAATAGGAGCTGTCCACGTTACTGGTGCTGATCCTATATAATGTAATAGCGCTGATCCTATATAATGTAATAGGAGCTGTCCATATTACTGGTGCTGACCCTATATAATGTAATAGGATCTGTCCACATTACTGGTGCTGATCGTATATAATGTAATAGGAGCTGTCCATATTACTGGTGCTGATCCTATATAATGTAATAGCGCTGATCCTATATAATGTAATAGAAGCTGTCCACATTACTGGTGCTGATCGTATATAATGTAATAGGAGCTGTCCATATTACTGGTGCTGATCCTATATAATGTAATAGCGCTGATCCTATATAATGTAATAGGAGCTGTCCACATTACTGGTGCTGATCCTATATAATGTAATAGCGCTGATCCTATATAATGTAATAGCGCTGATCCTATATAATGTAATAGAAGCTGTCCACATTACTGGTGCTGATCCTATATAATGTAATAGGAGCTGTCCACATTATTGGTGCTGATCCTATATAATGTAATAGCGCTGATCCTATATAATGAAATAGTGCTGATCCATATTACTGGTGCTGATCCTATATAATGTAATAGTGCTGATCCTATATAATGTAATAGGAGCTGTCCACATTACTGGTGCTGATCCTATATAATGAAATAGGAGCTGTCCACATTACTGGTGCTGATCCTATATAATGTAATAGGAGCTGTCCACATTACTGGTGCTGATCCCAGATAATGTAATAGGAGCTGTCCATATTACTGGTGCTGATCCTATATAATGTAATAGCGCTGATCCTATATAATGTAATAGAAGCTGTCCACATTACTGGTGCTGATCCTATATAATGTAATAGGAGCTGCCCACATTATTGGTGCTGATCCTATATAATGTAATAGCGCTGATCCTATATAATGTAATAGTGCTGATCCTATATAATGTAACAGGAGCTGTCCACATTACTGGTGCTGATCCTATATAATGAAATAGGAGCTGTCCACATTACTGGTGCTGATCCTATATAATGTAATAGGAGCTGTCCATATTACTGGTGCTGATCCTATATAATGTAATAGGAGCTGTCCATATTACTGGTGCTGATCCTATATGCACATTACTGATGCTGAGCCTATATCCACATTACTGGTGCTGATCCTATATCCATATTACTGGTGCTGATCCTATATCCATATTACTGGTGCTGATCCTATATCCACATTACTGGTGCTGATCCTATATCCACACTCCTGTTGCTGATCCTATATCCACACTCCTGGTGCTGATCCTATATCCACATTACTGGTGCTGATCCTATATGCACATTACTGGTGCTGATCCTATATCCACATTACTGGTGCTGATCCTATGTGCACATTACTGGTGCTGATCCTATATCCACACTCCTGGTGCTGATCCTATATCCACATTACTGGTGCTGATCCTATATCTACATCACTGGTGCTGATCCTATATCTACATTACTGGTGATGATCCTATATCCACACCACTGGTGCTGATCCTATATCCACACCACTGGTGCTGATCCTATATCCACACTCCTGGTGCTGATTTTATATCCACATTACTGGTGCTGATCCTATATCCACATCACTGGTGCTGATCCTATATCCACATCACTGGTGCTGATACTATATCCACACTCCTGGTGCTGATTTTATATCCACATTACTGGTGCTGATCCTATATCCACATTACTGGTGCTGATCCAAATCCATATTACAGGTGCTGATCCTATATCCACACTCCTGGTAACCTACACTCCACTCTTAGTAAATAAGGGCCAATAACTCTTCTGTACCTCATTGAGCTGAAGATGATAAATGGATATTTCGGGGTCGCCCTTCCTGAGCAGAGGAAAGATCTATATGGCCGAGGATTCCATTTCCTTCGTCCTGTCGGCCATGATTACTCAGAATGGGCTGAACAAGAGCAGAGAAGGGTGAGGTGGTGGACACTAGTACTGAGACATCGCCACCGCCTACAGGCCTGAGGAGAAATGCCTCCTTATGTGGAATGGTTTGGAGTACGATCCCGACATTCGAACAACAACTCCCAGCATGCTCAGCGGCACGGGCATGCTGGGAGTTGTAGTATTACAACAGCTGGAGAGTCAGGTTGGTCAACACTGCTCCCACATGGGGGGGAATTTATCATTCTTGGTGTTTCAGTGGCCTCCAAACTGTGGCCTTACAGCTGCTATAAAACATCTTGAGGTCCACAGTTTAAAGGCCACTCATCTAGAGCAGGATTGGATTGTTGTTGGGCCTTGAGGACCTTGTTGGGGACCTCTGCCATATAGTAGCGGCCATCTTACTTAAACTGACCATGGACTGTTGTTGGGCCTTGAGGACCTTGTTGGGGACCTCTGCCCTATAGAAGCGGCCATCTTTCTCATACTGACTCTGGACTGTTGTTGGGCCTTGAGGACCTTGTTGGGGACCTCTGCCCTATAGGAGCGGCCATCTTTCTCATACTGACTCTGGACTGTTGTTGGGCCTTGAGGACCTTGTTGGGGATCTCTGCCCTATAGAATCGGCCATCTTACTCATACTGACCCTGGACTGTTGTTGGGCCTTGAGGACCTTGTTGGGGATCTCTGCCCTATAGAATCGGCCATCTTACTCATACTGACCATGGACTGTTGTTGGGCCTTGAGGACCTTGTTGGGGACCTCTGCCCTATAGGAGTGGCCATCTTTCTCATACTGACTCTGGACTGTTTTTGGGCCTTGAGGACCTTGTTGGGGACCTCTGCCCTATAGGAGCGGCCATCTTTCTCATACTGACTCTGGACTGTTGTTGGGCCTTGAGGACTTTGTTGGGGATCTCTGCCCTATAGAATCAGCCATCTTACTCATACTGACCCTGGACTGTTGTTGGGCCTTGAGGACCTTGTTGGGGACTTCCGCCATATAGAAGCGGCCATCTTGCTAATACGGACCCCTTAAATCTCCTCTTTGGCGCAGTGTACTGTACGTGTTTGTCCACCCCCCCCACCCCCGGAACGGAGTAATGTCTGTGGTTTTCTTACAGGGATTTGCCGTTCCAGGCAGAGGTTGAAGTGTTTTCTCTCTCCCGGCTTCAGCCGCCGCAGTGGGACTCGTGTTTCTCCAATAAACTCATTATGACTCAGTTTGTCTTCATCACAGACAGAGATCCTGAGGAGACAGAACAGTATCTGGTGAGGATGCCAGAAACCTCCCCATGGGGCGATGAGTAGAGGAGGGCCCCCGCTTGTCACTAATACTCATGTTTAATATAGTGCTGCCATATACAGCCCCTATAATACTGTCATATATTACAAGATAACAGTGTCATGTACAGCCTCCATAGTACCGCTATATAGTGCTGCTATATACATCCCCTATAATACTGTCATATATTAGAGATAGCAGTGTCATGTACAGCCTTCATAGTACCGCTATATAGTGCTGCTATATACATCCCCTATAATACTGTCATATATTAGAGATAGCAGTGTCATGTACAGCCTTCATAGTACCGCTATATAGTGCTGCTATATACATCCCCTATAATACTGTCATATATTAGAGATAGCAGTGTCATGTACAGCCTTCATAGTACCGCTATATAGTGCTGCTATATACATCCCCTATAATACTGTGATATATTAGAGATAGCAGTGCCATGTACAGCCTTGTACCGCTATATAGTGCTGCAGTGTTCCTGTAAAGGTGTCTTTCGTATGGTTTGATGAAGGATCATGTGACCACATCATACTGTATGTAAAAACATTGATTTGTTCTCTATATTGCACTTTTGCTTTGTCTTTAGGTAATGACGGATGGTAAACATGGAGTTAAACTCATTGGGGGACATGTATCATTATTTGTGTATGGTAGAAGCAGTTCACCCCTTTTCCCGAATTCTAAATTATGAGCAGAAGCGCAAAATTTATCAATCAAGTGCAATGAGCTTCATAAATTGCGGGTAAATATAGGAATCTCCTCAATCCACTCTTTGGAAAATAGAATCGATCATTTAGAGCATCGTGCTACGTTAAGTCCAAGATGGCTTATATTTGCGCAAAAAAAAAACAGCTATTGCGGCAAAATTTTTGGTGTAAAGGAAAAGTACGCAGTTAATAAATCCATGCGTACTATAGATGTCACTCCAAGGTACCCCGATTCGGCCACATCTGGAGGACATGCTCTACCAAAACGTGTGCAAAAAAAATGCGCAAAAAAAGGGCTTGCGCTAAATTTTGCGCAAAAAATTACACACAAAACAGGGGTAAAATCTTTGATACATGTCCCCCATTGACTTTATAATACTGCCATATATTACATTTTCAGGTAATGGCGGATGGTAAACATTGAGTTAAACCCATTGACTTTATAATACTGCCATATATTACACTTTCAGGTAATGGCGGATGGTAAACATGGAGTAAAACCCATTGACTTTATAATACTGCCATATATTACATTTTCAGGTAATGGCGGATGGTAAACATGGAGTAAAACCCATTGACTTTATAATACTGCCATATATTACATTTTCAGGTAATGGCGGATGGTAAACATGGAGTAAAACCCATTGACTTTATAATACTGCCATATATTACATTTTCAGGTAATGGCGGATGGTAAACATGGAGTAAAACCCATTGACTTTATAATACTGCCATATATTACATTTTCAGGTAATGGCGGATGGTAAACATGGAGTAAAACCCATTGACTTTATAATACTGCCATATATTACACTTTCAGGTAATGGCGGATGGTAAACATTGAGTTAAACCCATTGACTTTATAATACTGCCATATATTACATTTTCAGGTAATGGCGGATGGTAAACATTGAGTTAAACCCATTGACTTTATAATACTGCCATATATTACACTTTCAGGTAATGGCGGATGGTAAACATGGAGTAAAACCCATTGACTTACATTACATTTACATTCATTTGCATTTACATTTACTTTCTGCTCTCTGCTGCCACTACTGGTGGAACATCATTACTGTAGTTAACCTTCAAAATATTCTCTAATATTCTCCAGAATCTGACAGAATCTCCTAGTAAATTATTGGATTCTTATATATTGAGCTCCCTATATAAATCCAGCTTTCCCAGGCCACATCTCCAGACTGCAGGGACTTTTCTGGGCCACATGGTCATCTATGGGGAATTGCTGCTATTTGACCTTTAAGTTGGGTTAGAGCAATATTTCTAAATCTGAGCATGATGGTCGCACCCCCCACGCTACGCAGAGGACTATAATGTCTTCACCCTGAATTTAAAGGGGTATTCCATGAAAAAACATTTTTTTTCATATCAACTGGCTCCAGAAAGTTAAACAGATTTGTAAATTAATTCTATTAAAAAAATCTTAATCCTACTAGTACTTATCAGCTGCTAAAGTTGAGTTGTTCTTTTCTGTCTGACCACAGTGCTCTCTGCTGACACCTCTGTCTGTCTCTGGACAGTTCCTGACACGGACAGAGGTGTCAGCAGAGAGCACTGTTGTCAGACAGAAAAGAACAACTCAACTTCCGCAGCTGATAAATACTGGTAGGATTAAGATTTTTTAATAGAAGTCATTTACAAATTGTTTAACTTTCTGGAGCCAGTGGATATGAAAAACATTTTTTTTTTTCATGGAGTACCCCTTTAAGGACTTTTTTTTAAATGAATTTGTTAACTTGTCTGAGGAGAGAACATTAAACAAGGGCCCCTCTGCACTTCTTTGCCTTTATGGACCTTCAGTCAGACCAGAGATTTTGCCAACTCAGGAACTGTTTAAGCGAACTACACTCCACGCGAGTTAACTCCTTCAGTACCATCAGCCATCTGTCATCATCCACTTCAGGTACTGATCTGTACCTCCACTATGGGGCAGATGTTCAGTAAAAGTTACCCCATCGTTGTAACACCCTTTGAGTCCTGGCGTCTTGGATCATGCTGCACGTAACATTGGGGCCTCACACACATCACCAACCAGGAAATTGTCACCAGGAGGCCCCCCAGGGGATATAGACAATATACGGCAGTGTTTCCCAACCAGTGTACCCCCAGTTGTTGCAAAACTACAACTCCCAGCATGCCCGGACAGCCGTTGGCTGTCCGGGCATGCTGGGAGTTGTAGTTTTGCAACAGCTGGGGGCACCCTGGTTGGGAAACACTGCCGTATACCACCAGTGCAGCCCTTCACTCTTCACAAATGTGTGGTGACCCCGGGGCGTACACTTGGGGTCCAAACACCCACTCTAGCCACTGCTGAGAGAAGGATACTACAAGTACCAGCAGACCCTACAACTCACCAGTGTGTCCTTCCCCAGCGCACTGTAGTGCCAAGATAATACAGCCATATACAGCTCACAAGATAGCAATATAGAACTGGGACCATTCTAACATATACAGCACCCATAATACTCCCACATAGTGCAGATAATACTGCTATATATATATATATATATATATATATATATATATATATATATATCTCCCTCATAATACTGCCATATACAACCTCTATAATGCTGTGATATATAGGTGATGACATAATACTGCCATATATAGCCTCTATAATACTGTGATATATAGGTGATGACATAATACTGCTATATACAGCCTCTATAATACTGTGATATATAGGTGATGACATAATACTGCTATATATAGCCTCTATAATACTGTGATATATAGGTGATGACATAATACTGCCATATACAACCTCTATAATACTGTGATATATAGGTGATTACATAATACTGCTATATGCAGCCTCTATAATACTGTGATATATAGGTGATGACATAATACTGCCATATACAACCTCTATAATACTGTGATATATAGGTGATGACATAATACTGCCATATACAGCCTCTATAATACTGTGATATATAGGTGATTACATAATACTGCCATATACAACCTCTATAATACTGTGATATATAGGTGATGACATAATACTGCCATATACAACCTCTATAATACTGTGATATATAGGTGATGACATAATACTGCCATATACAACCTCTATAATACTGTGATATATAGGTGATGACATAATACTGCTATATACAGCCTCTATTATAGTGTTATATATAGGTGATGACATAATACTGCTATATACAGCCTCTATAATACTGTGATATTTAGGTGATGACATAATACTGCTATATACAGCCTCTATAATACTGTGATATATAGGTGATGACATAATACTGCCATATACAACCTCTATAATACTGTGATATATTGGTGATTACATAATACTGCCATATGCAGCCTCTATAATACTGTGATATATAGGTGATGACATAATACTGCTATATACAGCCTCTATAATACTGATATATAGGTGATGACATAATCCTGCTATATACAGCCTCTATTATACTGTGATATATAGGTGATGACATAATACTGCTATATACAGCCTCTATAATACTGTGATATTTAGGTGATGACATAATACTGCTATATACAGCCTCTATAATACTGTGATATATAGGCGATGACATAATACTGCTATATACAGCCTCTATTATACTGTGATATATAGGTGATGACATAATACTGCTATATACAGCCTCTATAATACTGTGATATATAGGTGATGACATAATACTGCCATATACAACCTCTATAATACTGTGATATATAGGTGATGACATAATACTGCTATATACAGCCTCTATAATACTGTGATATATAGGTGATGACATAATACTGCCATATACAACCTCTATAATACTGTGATATATAGGTGATGACATAATACTGCCATATACAACCTCTATAATACTGTGATATATAGGTGATGACATAATACTGCCATATACAACCTCTATAATACTGTGATATATAGGTGATGACATAATACTGCCATATACAACCTCTATAATACTGTGATATATAGGTGATGACATAATACTGCTATATACAGCCTCTATTATACTGTGATATATAGGTGATGACATAATACTGCTATATACAGCCTCTATAATACTGTGATATATAGGTGATGACATAATACTGCCATATACAACCTCTATAATACTGTGATATATAGGTGATGACATAATACTGCCATATACAACCTCTATAATACTGTGATATATAGGTGATGACATAATACTGCCATATACAACCTCTATAATACTGTGATATATAGGTGATGACATAATACTGCTATATACAGCCTCTATAATACTGTGATATATAGGTGATGACATAATACTGCCATATACAACCTCTATAATACTGTGATATATAGGTGATGACATAATACTGCCATATACAACCTCTATAATACTGTGATATATAGGTGATGACATAATACTGCCATATACAACCTCTATAATACTGTGATATATAGGTGATGACATAATACTGCCATATACAACCTCTATAATACTGTGATATATAGGTGATGACATAATACTGCTATATACAGCCTCTATAATACTGTGATATATAGGTGATGACATAATGCTGCTATATACAGCCTCTATAATACTGTGATATATAGGTGATGACATAATACTGCCATATATAGCCTCTATAATACTGTGATATATAGGTGATGACATAATACTGCCATATACAGCCTCTATAATACTGTGATATATAGGTGATTACATAATACTGCTATATGCAGCCTCTCTAATACTGTGATATATAGGTGATGACATAATACTGCCATATATAGCCTCTATAATACTGTGATATATAGGTGATGACATAATACTGCCATATATAGCCTCTATAATACTGTGATATATAGGCGATGACATAATACTGCTATATACAGCCTCTATAATACTGTGATATATAGGTGATGACATAATGCTGTCATATACAACCTCTATAATACTGTGATATATAGGTGATGACATAATACTGCTATATACAGCCTCTATTATACTGTGATATATAGGTGATGACATAATACTGCTATATACAGCCTCTATAATACTGTGATATATAGGTGATGACATAATGCTGTCATATACAGCCTCTATAATACTGTGATATATAGGTGATGACATAATGCTGCTATATACAGCCTCTATAATACTGTGATATATAGGTGATGACATAATACTGCTATATACAGCCTCTATAATACTGTAATATATAGGTGATGACATAATACTGCCATATATAGCCTCTATAATACTGTGATATATAGGTGATGACATAATACTGCCATATACAACCTCTATAATACTGTGATATATAGGTGATGACATAATACTGCTATACACAGCCTCTATAATACTGTGATATATAGGTGATTACATAATACTGCTATATACAGCCTCTCTAATACTGTGATATATAGGTGATGACATAATACTGCCATATATAGCCTCTATAATAATGTGATATATAGGCGATGACATAATACTGCTATATACAGCCTCTATAATACTGTGATATATAGGTGATGACATAATACTGCTATACACAGCCTCTATAATACTGTGATATATAGGTGATTACATAATACTGCTATATACAGCCTCTATAATACTGTGATATTTAGGTGATGACATAATACTGCCATATATAGCCTCTATAATACTGTGATATATAGGCGATGACATAATACTGCTATATACAGCCTCTATAATACTGTGATATATAGGTGATGACATAATGCTGTCATATACAACCTCTATAATACTGTGATATATAGGTGATGACATAATACTGCCATATATAGCCTCTATAATACTGTGATATATAGGTGATGACATAATACTGCTATATACAGCCTCTATAATACTGTGATATATAGGTGATGACATAATGCTGTCATATACAGCCTCTATAATACTGTGATATATAGGTGATGATATAATACTGCTATATACAACCTCTATAATACTGTGATATATAGGTGATGACATAATACTGCCATATATAGCCTCTATAATACTGTGATATATAGGCGATGACATAATACTGCTATATACAGCCTCTATAATACTGTGATATATAGGTGATGACATAATACTGCTATATACAGCCTCTATAATACTGTGATATATAGGTGATGACATAATACTGCCATATACAGCCCATATGATACGATCATATAGTGCTGACAAAATGATGCTTTATATAACCCTCATAATACTTCATTTAAGTGCTTAAATACTACTGCCATATACAGCCCACACAACACCACCATATAATGCTCAGATAATACTCCCATATACAGGCATATAATACTGCTACGCAGTGCCAAAATAATATAGCCATGTACAGTCTACATAATACTGCCAGATAGTACACAAATACTATACAGTATACGATAACACTTCTTTAACGAGCAGACATAATACTGCCATATAGTGCGCAAATACTATACAGTATACAATAACACTTCTTTAACGAGCAGACATAATACTGCCATATTGCCCCACATTGTATAGATATACCCAATTTGGTATTGTCGCCCTATTCCTTGCCCTGTATAAGAAAAGTCACTGAGCTGCTGTCTATGGAAACACGTAGTGGAATGACACTGACTGGCGGTATAACACTCCACCCACCATTGTTCTGCTCACCTCAGTATCTTTTTGGCCATGTCCTCGGAGGTGATGCCGCAGTAAGTCAGATTTTCGTTCCATACGGGGTTCAGCGTGTTCCTCACTATTCGCGTCTTCAGTTTGTTTGCCTGAGAGAAGAATGTCGTGATATTTTATAATACAGCGTAGGGAACGTCCATTATATTGGGGGCACAGGGGTGTAGGGGGGCTGTATAATCAGATTTCCACAATTTATCATTTTTTCTCCCAATAAAGTTTACGGGCAGACCTAACTAAGCAGATGGAGGAGATTAGCATCAATCCAGGCTGACTAATGGAGCTCAGAGTCAGACGGCTGCACTGCAGGTTATTAGATTAGCATCGATCTAGGCCTGACTAATGGAGCTCAGAGTCAGATGGCTGCACTGCAGGTTATTAGATTAGCATCGATCTAGGCCTGACTAATGGAGCTCAGAGTCAGACGGCTGCGCTGCAGGTTATTATATTAGCATTGATCTAGGCCTGACTAATGGAGCTCAGAGTCAGACGGCTGTGTTGCAGGTTATTAGATTAGCATTGATCTAGGCCTGACTAATGGAGCTCAGAGTCAGACGGCTGTGTTGCAGGTTATTAGATTAGCATTGATCTAGGCCTGACTAATGGAGCTCAGAGTCAGATGGCTGCGCTGCAGGTTATTAGATTAGCATCGATCCAGACCTGACTAATGGAGCTCAGAGTCAGATGGCTGCGCTTCAGGTTATTAGATTAGCATCAATCTAGGCCTGACTAATGGAGCTCAGAGTCAGACGGCTGTGCTGCAGGTTATTAGATTAGCATCGATCCAGGCCTGACTAATGGAGCTCAGAGTCAGATGGCTGCGCTTCAGGTTAGTAGATTAGCATCGATCTAGGCCTGACTAATGGAGCTCAGAGTCAGGTGGCTGCGCTGCAGATTATTAGTTTAGCATTGATCTAGGCCTGACTAATGGAGCTCAGAGTCAGACAGCTGCACTGCAGGTTATTAGATTAGCATCGATCTAGGCCCGACTAATGGAGCTCAGAGTCAGATGGCTGCGCTGCAGGTTATTAGATTAGCATCGATCTAGGCCCGACTAATGGAGCTCAGAGTCAGATGGCTGCGCTGCAGGATATTGGATTAGCATCGATCCAGACCTGACTAATGGAGCTCAGAGTCAGATGGCTGCGCTGCAGGATATTGGATTAGCATCAATCTAGGCCTGACTAATGGAGCTCAGAGTCAGATGGCTGCGCTGCAGGATATTGGATTAGCATAGATCCAGACCTGACTAATGGAGCTCAGAGTCAGATGGCTGCGCTACAGGTAAGTAGATTAGATTAGATCCAGGCCTGAGTAGTGGAGCTCAGAGTCAGATGGCTGCGCTGCAGGATATTGGATTAGCATCGATCCAGACCTGAGTGGTGGAGCCTAGAGTCAGACGGTTATTAGGTAAAGTACAGGCTGTAATGGGCGAGCCTAGAGAGACTCATTAACCCAGGCCCAGACTCTGCTGTGGCAGCAGCTCGGAGCGCGGCATTACCAGATCAGCAGTGCCCGCCGGTGATTAGGACAGAATGACCATCTCTGTGTGGAATAAAGGATTAAGAACAACACACAGGGAGTGAGGGCACAGAATGGGCACATATGGTCAGGGCGGGCGGGAAGGACGTGGGCATAATATCAAGTGACCGCAAAAATATCATCAGCATAATACACAGGAAACTGACTACCCAGCTCAACTTGGCACTGCCAGCCTTATCACACTTATATACCCATACAGTGCCATCCTACATAACCTGGCACTGCCAGCCTAATCACATGTATATACCCATACAGTGCCATCCTATATAACCTGGCACTGCCAGCCTTATCACACTTATATACCCATACAGTGCCATCCTACATAACCTGGCACTGCCAGCCTTATCACACTTATATACCCACACAGTGCCATCCTACATAACCTGGTACTGCCAGCCATATCACACTTATATACCCCTAGAGTGCCATCCTACATAACCTGGTACTGCCAGCCTAATCACATGTATATACCCATACAGTGCCATCCTATATAACCTGGCACTGCCAGCCGTATCACACTTATATACCCATACAGTGCCATCCTACATAACCTGGCACTGCCAGCCTAATCACATGTATATACCCATACAGTGCCATCCTATATAACCTGGCACTGCCAGCCTTATCACACTTATATACCCATACAGTGCCATCCTACATAACCTGGCACTGCCAGCCTTATCACACTTATATACCCATACAGTGCCATCCTACATAACCTGGTACTGCCAGCCGTATCACACTTATATACCCATACAGTGCCATCCTACATAACCTGGCACTGCCAGCCTAATCACATGTATATACCCATACAGTGCCATCCTACATTACCTGGCACTGCCAGCCTTATCACACTTATATACCCATACAGTGCCATCCTACATAACCTGGTACTGCCAGCCTAATCACATGTATATACCCATACAGTGCCATCCTATATAACCTGGCACTGCCAGCCTTATCACACTTATATACCCATACAGTGCCATCCTACATTACCTGGCACTGCCAGCCTTATCACACTTATATACCCATACAGTGCCATCCTACATAACCTGGCACTGCCAGCCTTATCACACTTATATACCCATACAGTGCCACCCTACATAACCTGGTACTGCCAGCCTAATCACATGTATATACCCATACAGTGCCATCCTACATAACCTGGCACTGCCAGCCTTATCACACTTACATACCCCTAGAGTGCCATCCTACATAACCTGGCACTGCCAGCCTTATCACACTTATATACCCATACAGTGCCATCCTACATAACCTGGTACTGCCAGCCTTATCACACTTATATACACATACAGTGCCATCCTACGTAACCTGGCACTGCCAGCCTTATCACACTTATATACCCATACAGTGCCACCCTACATAACCTGGCACTACCAGCCTTATCACACTTATATACCCATACAGTGCCATCCTACATTACCTGGCACTGCCAGCCTAATCACATGTATATACCCATACAGTGCCATCCTACATAACCTGGCACTGCCAGCCTAATCACATGTATATACCCATACAGTGCCATCCTACATTACCTGGCACTGCCAGCCTTATCACACTTATATACCCATACAGTGCCATCCTACATAACCTGGTACTGCCAGCCTAATCACATGTATATACCCATACAGTGCCATCCTATTTAACCTGGCACTGCCAGCCTTATCACACGTATATACCCATACAGTGCCATCCTACATAACCTGGCACTGCCAGCCATATCACACTTATATACCCATACAGTGCCATCCCACATAACCTGGCACTGCCAGCCTTATCACACATATATACCCATACAGTGCCATCCTACATAACCTGGTACTGCCAGCCTTATCACACTTTTATACCCATACAGTGCCTCCCTACATAACCTGGTACTGCCAGCCTTATCACACTTATAATCATCCACACAGTGTCGTGCTACATAACATGGCAGTGCCAACCCTATCAGACTTATAGCACCCATACAGTGCCATGCTACTTAACCTGGCAGTACCAACATATGTCCCACTTTTATCACCCATACAGTGCCATCCAACATAACCTATGCAGTGCCAATCTTTTCACACTTATATCACCCAAACAGTGCCATCCAACATAACATAGGAAGTGCCAACCTTATCACACATATATTAACCATAAAGTGTCATCCTACATAACCTGGTAGTGCCAACCTACATCACATGGGCATTGGCAAACTACATAACCTGGGTGATGTCAGCCTACATCTTATGGGCAGTGCCAACCTACATCACATGGACAGTGCCAACCTATACCACATGGGCAGTGCCAACCTACATCACATGGACAGTGCCAACTTATACCACATGGGCAGTGACAACCTACATCACATGGACAGTGCCAACCTATACCACACGGGCAGTGCCAACCTACATCACATGGATAGTGCCAACCTATACCACATGGGCAGTGCCAACCTATATCACCTGGGTGGTATCATGCTACATCACTAGGCAGAGGCAACCCACATAACCTGGGCAGTGCCAACCTACATGACCTGGGCAGTGCCAACCTACATAACCAAGGCAGTGCCAACCTACATAACCTGGGCAGTGTCAACCTACATAACCCGGGCAGTACCAACCTACATAACCAAGGCAGTGCCAACCTACATAACCTGGGCAGTGCCAACCTACATAACCTGGGCAGTGCCAACCTACATAACTTGGGCAGTGACAACCTACATAACTAAGGCAGTGCCAACCTACATAACCTGGGCAGTGCCAACCTACATAACCCGGGCAGTACCAACCTACATAACCAAGGCAGTGCCAACCTACATAACCCGGGCAGTACCAACCTACATAACCAAGGCAGTGCCAACCTACATAACCGGGGCAGTGCCAACCTACATAACCTGGGCAGTGCCAACCTACATAACCTGGGCAGTACCAACCTACATAACCTGGGCAGTGCCAACCTACATAACCTGGGCAGTGCCAACCTACATAACCTGGGCAGTACCAACCTACATAACCTGGGCAGTGCCAACCTACATAACCTAGGCAGTGCTAACCTACACAACCCGGGCAGTACCAACCTACATAACCAAGGCAGTGCCAACCTACATAACCCGGGCAGTACCAACCTACATAACCAAGGCAGTGCCAACCTACATAACCGGGGCAGTGCCAACCTACATAACCTGGGCAGTGCCAACCTACATAACCTGGGCAGTACCAACCTACATAACCTGGGCAGTGCCAACCTACATAACCTGGGCAGTGCCAACCTACATAACCTGGGCAGTGCCAACCTACATAACCTGGGCAGTACCAACCTACATAACCTAGGCAGTGCCAACCTACATAACCTGGGCAGTGCTAACCTACATAACCTGGGCAGTGCCAACCTACATAACCTAGGCAGTGCTAACCTACATAACCTAGGCAGTGCTAATCTGAAGTACGTGGACAGTGCCAATCTACAGGGCATGTAGCATTCTACTTTCTCTAGCCACAGGTGGTGAATTATGGGCAGTGATACAGAGAATAATGGAGGTGGCACCTTGCAGGCCCCGGGCAGTAGGTGGATCTTCACATACGGGTCTGCGAGGCCATTGAAGTCCATCGGTTTGAGTCCCTGAAAAAGAGAAGAGAGAAGGTCAGGGACGTCGGGGGCATCTTTTCCTTTACTCCAATCACAGCCTAAGCTGCACTGACAAACCTGCTGGTTAGCTGTGATCCTCCCTCTCATCTCAATGCTGCCCTCTATGGGTCAGGTGTACTCTGCCGTAGTGCATTGTGGGAAATGTGCTAAGAACACAGTGAAAGGCATTATGGGACAGATAAGGGGTCAGATTGGGGGGGGGGGGGGTGACATTTGGGACTGCAGCTTTGGATGGGACTAGAGCAGAGTACCTTATGATTGTCATGGTGCGGCGGTCTGGCGCAGGCTTAGTGGATTTCATGTGACCGCAGAGATTATAGCAGTGTTTCCCAACCAGGGTGCCTCCAGCTGTTGAGAAAACTACATCTTCCCAGCATGCCCGGACATGCTGGGAGTTGTGGTTTTGCAAAAGCTGGGGGCACCCTGGTTGGGAAACACTGCTCTACAGCTGTACAGAAATGCTGGGAGTTGTAGTTTTGCAACAGCTGGAGGCACCCTAGTTGGGAAACACTGCCTTACGGCTGTCCAGGGATGCTAGGAGTTGTAGTTTTGCAACAGCTGGAGGCACCCTGGATGGGAATCCCTGCCCTACTGCTGTCCAGGAATGCTGGGAGTTGTAGTTTTGCAACAGCTGGAGGCACCCTGGTTGGGAAACACTGCCCTACAGCTGTGCAGGAATGCTGGAAGATGTAGTTTTGCAACAGCTGGAGGCACCCTGGGTGGGAACCACTGCCCTACGGCTGTCCAGGAATGCTGAGAGTTGTAGTTTTGCAACAGCTGGGGGCACCCTGGTTGGGAAACACTGCCCTACAGCTGTCCAGGAATGCTGGGAGTTGTAGTTTTGCAACAGCTGGAGGCACCCTGGATGGGAACCACTGCCCTACGGCTGTCCAGGTATGCTGAGAGTTGTAGTTTTGCAACAGCTGGAGGCACCTTGGTTGGAGAACACTACACCGTCATCTTCCAGTCACATCCCCTCTGCTGAGTGTAATACACCAGAGCCCAGTGCATTGTGGGATGTCAGCTAAGGGTTATGGGCTGTAAGCAGCAGTCACCTGACTTGTGGAGGCAGCTTTGGATGTGACTGGAGAATGAGACGTGATCTGAGGCCGGGCTCTGATTGGCTGAAGGTTTTATCATTTACAATATATTTTCTCTGAACGAAATGATTAAATAAAACTCCGACAGCAAAAGAGTAAATGAGTCATCGAGCGAAACGCCGGGAGACGACAACAGCACGCAACGCCGGAGTAAACAGTGACAAACACACAACCCACGGGCGCCAATAGGGCATCAATGACAGAGCGCAATGTGTAACCACATAACTATACGGAACAGCACATAACTATACCGCACACAGTAACACTACAACAACCAACAACACACAGAAACATAACTACACTGCACACAGTAACACTACAACAACCAGCAACACACAGCACATAAATACACCGCACACAGTATCACTACAACAACCAGCAACACACAGAAAAATAACTACACCGCACACAGTAACACTACAACAACCAGCAACACACAGAAAAATAACTACACCGCACACAGTAACACTACAACAACCAGCAACACACAGCACATAAATACACCGCACACAGTATCACTACAACAACCAGCAACACACAGCACATAAATACACCGCACACAGTAACACTACAACAACCAGCAACACACAGCACATAAATACACCGCACACAGTATCACTACAACAACCAGCAACACACAGCACATAAATACACCGTACACAGTAACACTACAACAACCAGCAACACACAGCACATAAATACACCGCACACAGTATCACTACAACAACCAGCAACACACAGAAAAATAACTACACCGCACACAGTAACACTACAACAACCAGCAACACACAGAAAAATAACTACACCGCACACAGTAACACTACAACAACCAGCAACACACAGAAAAATAACTACACCGCACACAGTAACACTACAACAACCAGCAACACACAGCACATAAATACACCGCACACAGTATCACTACAACAACCAGCAACACACAGCACATAAATACACCGCACACAGTAACACTACAACAACCAGCAACACACAGCACATAAATACACCGCACACAGTATCACTACAACAACCAGCAACACACAGCACATAACGATACCGCACACAGTAACACTACAACAACCAGCAACACACAGAAACATAACTACACTGCACACAGTAACACTACAACAACCAGCAACACACAGAAACATAACTACACTGCACACAGTAACACTACAACAACCAGCAATACACAGCACATAACTACACCACACACAGTAACAATACAACAACCAGCAACATGCAGAAACATAACTACACCGCACACAGTAACACTACAACAACCAGCAACACACAACACATAACTACGCCGCACACAGTAACACTACAACAACCAGCAACACACAGCACATAACTACACTGCACACAGTAACACTACAACAACCAGCAATACACAGCACATAACTACACTGCACACAGTAACACTACAACAACCAGCAACACACAACTACGCCACACACAGTAACACTACAACAACCAGCAACACACAGCACATAACAACACCGCACACAGTAACACAACAACAACCAGCAACACACAGCACATAACTATACCGCACACAGTAACACTACAACAACCAGCAACATACAGCGCATAACTACACCACACACAGTAACACTACAACAACCAGCAACGCACAGCACATAACTACACCGCACACAGTAACACTACAACAACCAGCAACACACATCACATAACTACACCGCACACAGTAACACTACAACAACCAGCAACACACATCACATAACTATACCACACACAGTAACATTACAACAACCAGCAACATACAGCACATAACTACACCGCACACAGTAACACATCAACAACCAGCAACTTACAGCAAATAACTATACCGCACACAGTAACACTACAACAACCAGCAACACACAGAAACATAACTACACCGCACACAGTAACACTACAACAACCAGCAACACACAGCACATAACTACACAGCACATGGTAACACTACAACAACCAGGAACACACAGCACATAACTACACCGCACACAGTAACACTACAACAACCAGCAACACACATCACATAACTACACCGCACACAGTAACACTACAACAACCAGCAACATACAGCACATAACTACACCGCACAAAGTAACACTACAACAACGAGCAACACACAGCACATAACTACACAACACACAGTAACACTACAACAACCAGCAACACGCAGAAGCATAACTATACCGCACACAGTAACACTACAACAACCAGTAACACGCAGAAACATAACTATACCGCACACAGTAACACTACAACAACCAGCAACACACAGCACATAACTACACCGCTCACAGCAACACTACAACAACCAGCAACACACAACACATAACTATACCGCACACAGTAACACTACAACAACCAGCAACACACAGCAAATAACGATACCGCACACAGTAACACTACAACAACCAGCAACACACAGCACATAACTATACCGCACACAGTAACACTAGAACAACCAGCAACACACAGAAACATAATTACACCGCGCACAGTAAAACTACAACAACCAGCAACACACAGCACATAACTACACCGCACACAGTAACACTACAACAACCAGCAATACACAGCACATAACTACACCGCACACAGTAACACTACAACAACCAGCAACACACAGCACATAACTATACCGCACACAGTAACACTACAACAACCAGCAACACACAGAAACATAACTACACCGCACACAGTAACACTACAACAACCAGCAACACACATAAACATAACTACACCGCACACAGTAACACTACAACAACAATCAACACACAGCACATAACTATACCGCACACAGTAACACTACAACAACCAGCAACACACAGCGCATAACTATACCGTACACAGTAACACTACAACAACCAGCAACACGCAGAAGCATAACTATACCACACACAGTAACACTACAACAACCAGTAACACGCAGAAACATAACTATACCGCACACAGTAACACTACAACAACCAGCAACACACAGCACATAACTACACTGCACACAGTAACAATACAACAACCAGCAACACACAACACATAACTATACCGCACACAGTAACACTACAACAACCAGTAACACACAGCGCATAACTATACCGCACACAGTAACACTACAACAACCAGCAACACACAGCACATAACTACACTGCACACAGTAACAATACAACAACCAGCAACACACAACACATAACTATACCGCACACAGTAACACTACAACAACCAGCAACATACATCACATATACCGCACACAGTAACACTGCAACAACCAGCAACACACAGCACATAACTACACCGCACACAGCAACACTACAACAACCAGCAACACACAGCACATAACTACACTGCACACAGTAACACTACAACAACCAGCAACACACAGGACATAACTATACCGCACACAGTAACACTACAACAACCAGCAACACACAGCGCATAACTCTACCGCACACAGTAACACTACAACAACCAGCAACACACAGAAACATAACTACACCGCACACAGTAACACTACAACAACCAGCAACACACCGCACATAACTATACCGCACACAGTAACACTACAACAACCAGCAACACACCGCACATAACTATACCGCACACACTAGCACAACACATGGGATAACAATAATTTTTACTGCTTTACAATCAATGGAGAATAAACAAGAACCGTCCATCATAACCTGAAGAAATGAGGCCTCAGGGTAATACCCAAAATGTCACCCCCCCCCTACTGAGACAGGGGACCGGGGCCCCTACACTGCATGACATCCTGCAGATCCAACAGAACTCCAGGGGTAATACCTATGGGGCATGATAATGATGATGATGACTGTAGTGATGATGATGATGATGACTGTAGTGATGATGATGATGATGATGACTGTAGTGATGATGATGATGATGACTGTAGTGATGATGATGATGATGACTGTAGTGATGATGATGATGATGATGACTGTAGTGATGATGATGATGACTGTAGTGATGTTGATGATGACTGAAGTGATGATGATGATGACTATAGTGATGATGATGATGACTGTAGTCATGATGATGACTGTAGTGATGATGATGATGATGATGATGAAGATGACTGTAGTGATGATGATGATGACTGTAGTGATGATGATGATGACTGTACTGATGATGATAGTGATGATGATGATGACTGTAGTGATGATGATGATGACTTTAGTGATGATGATGATGAT
The DNA here is from genome assembly GCF_029499605.1 of Hyla sarda. NCBI lineage: Eukaryota > Metazoa > Chordata > Amphibia > Anura > Hylidae > Hyla > Hyla sarda. The sequence continues at coordinate 226,202,157 of NC_079196.1, forward strand.
GACTGTAGTGATGATGATGACTGTAGTGATGATGATGATGACTGAAGTGATGATGATGATGACTATAGTGATGATGATGACTGTAGTGATGATGATGATGACTGTAGTGATGATGATGACTGTAGTGATGATGATGATGAAGATGACTGTAGTGATGATGATGATGACTGTAGTGATGATGATGATGATGATCATAGTGATGATGATGATGACTGTAGTGATGATGATGATGGTGATGATGATGACTGTAGTGATGATGATGACGATCGTGAGGATGATGATGACTGTAGTGATGATGATGATGATAGTGATGACGATGATGACTGTAGTGATGATGATGATGATGATAGTGATGACGATGATGACTGTAGTGAAGATGGTAGTGATGATGATGATGATGATGATGATGATCGTGATGATGATGATGACTGTAGTGATGATGATGACTGTAGTGATGATGATGATGACTGTAGTGATGATGATGATGATAGTGATGACAATGATGACTGTAGTGATTTTGATGATGATGACTGTAGTGATGATGATGATGATGACTGTAGTGATGATGATGATGATAGTGATGACAATGATGACTGTAGTGATTTTGATGATGATGATGATGACTGTAGTGATGATGATGATGATGACTGTGGTGATGATGATGATGATAGTGATGACGATGATGACTGTAGTGATGATGGTAGTGATGATGATGACTGTAGTGATGATTATGATGATGATGATGACTGTAGTGATGATGGTAGTGATGATGATGATGATGATGACTGTAGTGATGATGATGATGGTGATGACTGTAGTGATGATAATGATGATGACTGTAGTGATAATGATGATGATAGTGATAACGATGATGACTGTAGTGATGATGATGATGATGACTGTAGTGATGATAATGATGATGATGATGACTGTAGTGATGATGATGATGATGACTGTAGTGATGATGATGATGACTGTAGTGATGATAATGATGATGATGATGACTGTACTGATGATGATAGTGATGATGATGATGACTGTAGTGATGATGATGATGACTGTAGTGATGATGATCGTGATGATGACTGTAGTGATGATGATCGTGATGATGATGATGACTGTAGTGATGATGATGACAATCGTGATGATGATGATGACTGTAGTGATGATGATGATGATGATGACTGTAGTGATGATGATGATGATGATGATGACTGTAGTGATGATGATGACAATCGTGATGATGATGATGACTGTAGTGATGATGATGATGATGATGACTGTAGTGATGATGATGATGACTGTAGTGATGATGATGATGACTGTAGTGATGATGATGACTGTAGTGATGATGACTGTAGTGATGATGGTAGTGATGATGATGATGATGACGGTAGTGATGATGATGATGATGACTGTAGTGATGATGATGATGACTGTAGTGATGATGATGATGACTGTAGTGATGATGATGATGATGACTGTAGTGATGATGATGATGACTGTAGTGATGATGATGATGACAATCGTGATGATGATGATGACTGTAGTGATGATGATGATGATGACTGTAGTGATGATGACTGTAGTGATGATGGTAGTGATGATGATGATGATGACGGTAGTGATGATGATGATGATGACTGTAGTGATGATGGTAGTGATGATGATGATGATGACTGTAGTGATGATGGTAGTGATGATGATGATGATGACTGTAGTGATGATGGTAGTGATGATGATGATGATGACTGTAGTGATGATGGTAGTGATGATGATGATGATGACGGTAGTGATGATGATGATGATCGTGATGATGACGATGATGGATATATGAATAGAATCCTAATACATTGTGTGTCTCCTGCTATTGGCGCCATCACAGATCACATGACAATAATAAATCTGATTGATGGGACCGTGAACCTCCGGAGCTGTCATCACACATCTGCTCCCAGCCCGCCAGACACAGTCCTGTTACCGCAGGAGCCAAAGGTTCTACGTTTAATAGGGCATGCTGGGAGTTGTAGTTTTCTCAGTAGGTCAGTAGCTCAGAGGCCGTCTGTGCATGCTGGGTGTAGTAGTTCCGCAACATCAGTTTAGAGACCACTGTAAACCTACAGTGATTGCAAAACTACAACTCCCAGCATGCCCGGACAGCCAACGGCTGTCCGGGCATGCTGGGAGTTGTAGTCTTGCAACATGAGTAGAGTCTGCAGCTCTATAGCGGGGGGTGGGGGTGACCTGCGCGTTTCGCCTCCTCCGTCCTCCTCTATAAATTGAATTCCGCCGTTTGCAGGATGGATGATTGTTAATCTGGCGCTCTGTGCCGCCTCGGGACAAATCGCCTGTCATGGCGCATCCCGGCCGATCAATACCAGCGGCCATGGAGACGACCGCCGCCGCGACACAGAGCGGAACGTTTCCTCCGCTGTTACAGGGGTCATACACGCCGGCGCCGGCCGCACATTGTTCTTAATTACTACAACTGGAATATATACAGTATACGTGATACAGCTGTATCTAAGCCTGTCATGTGCCATATGGTCTGCTGAGCTGATGTATCTAAGCCTCTCATGTGTGATACTGTCTGCTGAGGTTCTGTATTTAACGCTATCACACGTGATGCCGTGTGTCAATCCAAGTATCTAAGCCTATCATGTGTGATACAGTCTGCTGAGTCGGTGTATCTAAGCCTCTCACATGTGATATGGTCTGATGTATCAAATCCATGTGTGATACTGTCTGACGAGCTCCTGTATCTAATTCTCTCCCACGTGATGCCGTGTGTCAAGCCATGTATCTAAGCCTATCATGTGAGATACTGTTTGCTGACCAGCTGTGTCTAAGCCTGTAACATGTGACATGGTCTGATGTATCTAATCCTATCACGTGAGATACTGTTTGCTCACCCGCTATATCTAAACCTCTCACATGTAATATGGTCTGACGTATCTAATCCTATCATGTGAGATACTGTTTGCTCACCCGCTGTATCTAAGCCTCTCACGTGAGATGTGGTCTGATGTATCTAATCCTATCATGTGTGATACTATCTGACGAGCTTCTGTATCTAGTTCTGTCATATGTGATGCCATGTTTTGAGCCATGTATCTAAGCCTATCATGTGAGATACTGTTTGCTGACCCGCTGTATCTAAGCCTCTCATGTGTGATATGGTCTGATGTATCTAATCCTATCATGTGTGATACTGTCTGACGAGCTTCTGTATGTAATTCTGTCACACGTGATGCCGTGTGTTGAGCTACGTATCTAAGCCTATTATGTGAGAAACTGTCTGCTGAGCTGCTGTATCTAAGCTTTTTTATGTATCATACTGTTTGCTGGGCTGTGTATGTAAGCCTGTCTTTTGAGTCACTGTATCTTATCTTATCATGCGCTATTGTGTCTGCTGAGCTGCTGTATCTAATCTTATCATGTGTGATACTATTTGCTTAGCTGCTGTATCTAATCTTATCATGTGTGATACTATTTGCTTAGCTGCTGTATCTAATCTTATCATGTGTGATACTATTTGCTGAGCTGCTGTATCTAATCTTATCATGTGTGATACTATTTGCTTAGCTGCTGTATCTAATCTTATCTTGTGTGATACTATTTGCTGAGCTGCTGTATCTAATCTTATCATGTGTGATACTATTTGCTGAGATGCTGTTTCTAAAATGTGATACCGTCTACTAAATCTATTCTTAAAATGTGTGTAATTCTGTGCGGTACTGTTCACTGATCTTTGTATCTAAGTTTGTCATGTGTTCTGTCTGCTGATCTAATTCTATGATGCGATGCCAAGTGCTGAGTCAGGGTATCTAAGCATTTCATGTGTGAAAATGTCTGATGAGTTGCTGTATCTAAGCCTTTCATGCGATACAGTCTGTTGAGCTGTTGTATCTAAGCCTCTCATGTGTGATACTGTGTGCTGAACTGCTGTATCTAAGCCTCTCATGTGTGATACTGTGTGCTGAACTGCTGTATCTAAGCCTTTCATGTGTGATACTGTGTGCTGAACTGCTGTATCTAAGCCTCTCATGTGTGATACTGTGTGCTGAACTGCTGTATCTAAGCCTTTCATGTGTTATACTGTCTGTTGAGTTTGTGTATCTAAGCCTCTCATGTATCTAATCCTATCATGGTATACTGTCTGTTGAGTTGCTGTATCTAAACCATGTGTGATACTGTTGGCTGAGTGATTGTATCTAAGCCTCTGAAGTGATCGTGTGGCACAGGGCCCCTCCCCCATGATGAGCGTTGTTCTCAGTGCTGCCATGTCCCCGCTCCTCCGCCGCCCCTGGGTGATAATTATAACAGATGATATAAATGTCTGACAGGCGGAGCAGCAGAGGGTCGCAGTGACAGGTGTCAGCAGAGGAGCGGAGTCGTCTCATTAGCAGGACCCACCCCCCCCCCCCCCGCCGCTCCCCTCCATCCCCCCCCCCCCCGCTCCCCTCCCCCCCTCCTCACCTTTGCTCTCAGGATCTCGCACTGTAAGATACATTTCTCCTGGTCATAAAATAATTCAAACTCCAGAGTAGGTCGCAGTGACAGGTGTCAGCAGAGCGGAGAGTCTCTAGCAGGACCCGAGCACTCAGAGACCCCCGAGCTGCACATAAAGAGGACCCCCGACCACACATAAAGAGGACCCCCGCACTGCACATAAAGAGGACCCCGACTGCTACAGAGAGCGCCCGACCACGACATAAAGAGGACCCCCGACTGCACATAAAGAGGACCCCCGACCACACATAAAGAGGACCCCCGACTGCACATAAAGAGGACCCCCGACTGCACATAAAGAGGACCCCCGACCGCAAATAAAGAGGACCCCCGACCGCACATAAAGAGGACCCCCGACCGCACATAAAGAGGACCCCCGACTGCACATAAAGAGGACCCCCGACCTCACATAAAGAGGACCCCCGACTGCACATAAAGAGGACCCCCGACCTCACATAAAGAGGACCCCCGACTGCACATAAAGAGGACCCCCGACCTCACATAAAAAGGACCCCCGACCACACATAAAGAGGACCCCCTACCTCACATAAAGAGGACCCCCGACCATACATAAAGAGGACCCTCGACCTCACATAAAGAGGACTCCCGATCACACATAAAGAGGACCCCCGACCACACATAAAGAGGACCCCCGACCACACATAAAGAGGACCCCCGACCTCACATAAAGAGGACCCCCGACCACACATAAAGAGGACCCCCGACCACACATAAAGAGGACCCCCGACCACACATAAAGAGGACCCCCGACCTTTATGTGTGGTCGACCACACATAAAGAGGACCCCAGACCACAAATAAAGAGGACCCCAACCTCACATAAAGAGGACCCCCGACCTCACATAAAGAGGACCCCAACCTCACATAAAGAGGACCCCCGACCTCACATAAAGAGGACTCCCGATCACACATAAAGAGGACCCCCGACCACACATAAAGAGGACCCCCGACCACACATAAAGAGGAACCCCGACCACACATAAAGAGGACCCCCGACCTCACATAAAGAGGACCCCCGACCACACATAAAGAGGACCCCCGACCACACATAAAGAGGACCCCCGACCACACATAAAGAGGACCCCCGACCACACATAAAGAGGACCCCCCACCTCACATAAAGAGGACCCCCGACCTCACATAAAGAGGACCCCTGACCACACATAAAGAGGACCCCCGACCTCACATAAAGAGGACCCCCGACCACACATAAAGAGGTCCCCCGACTGCGCATAAAGATGACCCCCGACCCCACACATAAAGAGGACCCCCGACCCCACATAAAGAAGACCCCCGACCACACATAAAGAGGACCCCCGACCACACACATAAAGAGGACACCCGACCACACATAAAGAGGACCCCCGAACACACATAAAGAGGACCCCCGACCTCACACATAAAGAGGACCCCCGACCTCACACATAAAGAGGACCCCAGACCACACATAAAGAGGACCCCCAACCACACATAAAGAGGACCCCCGACCTCACATAAAGAGGACTCCCAACCACACATAAAGAGGACCCCTGACCACGCATAAAGAGGACCCCTGACCACACATAAAGAGGACCCCCGACCTCACATAAGGAGGACCCCTGACCACACATAAAGAGGACCTCAGACCTCACATAAAGAGGACCCCCGACCACACACATAAAGAGGACACCCGACCACACATAAAGAGGACCCCCGAACACACATAAAGAGGACCCCCGACCTCACACATAAAGAGGACCCCCGACCTCACACATAAAGAGGACCCCAGACCACACATAAAGAGGACCCCCAACCACACATAAAGAGGACCCCCGACCTCACATAAAGAGGACTCCCAACCACACATAAAGAGGACCCCTGACCACGCATAAAGAGGACCCCTGACCACACATAAAGAGGACCCCCGACCTCACATAAGGAGGACCCCTGACCACACATAAAGAGGACCCCCGACCTCGCATAAGGAGGACCCCCGACCTCAAACATAAAGAGGACCTCCGACCTCACACATAAAGAGGACCCCCGACCTCACACATAAAGAGGACCCCCGACCTCACACATAAAGAGGACCCCCGACCTCACATAAAGAGGACCCCGACCACACATAAAGAGGACCCCCGACCTCACATAAAAAGGACCCCCGACCACAACATCAAGAGGACCCCCGATCCCACATAAAGAGGACCCCCGACCACAACCATCAAGAGGACCCCCAACCCCACATAAAGAGGACCCCTGACCACACATAAAAAGGACCCCCGACCACACATAAAGAGGACCCCCGACCACACATAAAGAGGACTCCAGACCACACATAAAGAGGACCCCCAACAAAACATAAAGAGGACCCCCGACCACACATAAAGAGGACCCCCAACCACACATAAAGAGGACCCCCGACATCACATAAAGAGGATGCCCGACCACACATAAAGAGGACCCCCGACCACACATAAAGAGGACCCACGACCACACATAAAGAGGACCCCCGACCACACATAAAGAGGACCCCCAACCTCACATAAAGAGGACCCCCGACCTCACATAAAGAGGACCCCTGACCACACATAAAGATGACCCACGACCTCACATAAAGAGGACCCCCGACCTCACATAAAGAGGACCCCCGACCTCACATAAAGAGGACCCCTGACCACACATAAAGAGGACCCCCGACCTCACATAAAGAGGACCCCTGACCACACATAAAGAGGACCCCCGACCCCACACATAAAGAGGACCCCCGACCTCACATAAGGAGGACCCCTGACCTCAAACATAAAGAGGACCCCCGACCTCACATAAAGAGGACCCCTGACCACACATAAAGAGGACCCCCGACCCCACACATAAAGAGGACCCCCGACCTCACATAAGGAGGACCCCCGACCTCAAACATAAAGAGGACCCCCGACCTCACACATAAAGAGGACCCCCGACCTCACACATCAAGAGGACCCCCGACCTCACATAAAGAGGACCCCGACCACACATAAAGAGGACCCCCGACCTCACATAAAGAGGACCCCCGACCACAACATCAAGAGGACCCCCGATCCCACATAAAGAGGACCCCCGACCACAACCATCAAGAGGACCCCCAACCCCACATAAAGAGGACTCCTGACCACACATAAAGAGGACCCCCAACCACGCATAAAGAGGACCCCCGACCACACATAAAGAGGACCCCCGAACACACATGAAGAGGACCCCCGACCACACATGAAGAGGACCCCCCGACCACACATAAAGAGGACCCCCGACCTCACATAAAGAGGATCCCCGACCACACATAAAGAGGACCCCTGACCACACATAAAGAGGATCCCCGACCTCACATAAAGAGGAACCCCTGACCTCACACATAAAGAGGACCCCTAACCTCACATAAGGAGGACCCCCAACCCCACATAAAGAGGACCCCCAACCTCACATAAAGAGGACCCCCGACCACACATAAAGAGGACCCCCGACCACACATAAAGAGAACCCCCGACCACAACATCAAGAGGACCCCCGATCCCACATAACGAGGACCACCGACCACAACCATCAAGAGGACCCCCAATCCCACATAAAGAGGACCCCCGACCACACATAAAGAGGACCCCCGACCTCACATAAAGAGGACCCCCAACCTCACACATAAAGAGGACCCCCAACCTCACATAAAGAGGACCCCCGACCTCACACATAAAGAGGACCCCCGACCTCACATAAAGAGGACCCCAACCACACATAAAGAGGACCCCCGACCACACATAAAGAGGACCCCCGACCTCACATAAAGAGGACCCCCGACCACACATAAAGAGGACCCTGATCACACACATAAAGAGGACCCCCCACATCACACAAAAAGAGGACCTCCGACCCCACACATAAACATGTGAGGTCGGGGGTCCTCTTTATGTGTAGGGTCGGGGGTCCTCTTTATGTGAGGTCGGGGGTCCTCTTCATGTGTGTGGTCGGGGGTCCTCTTTATGTGGGATCGGGGGTCCTCTTTATGTGAGGTCGGGGGTCCTCTTTATGTGTGGTCGGGGTCCTCTTTATGTGTGGTCGGGGGTCCTCTTTATGTGAGGTCGAGGGTCCTCTTTATGTGTTGTCGGGGGTCCTCTTTATGTGTGGGGTTGAGGGTCCTCTTTATGTGTGGTCGGGGGTCCTCTTTATGTGAGGTTGGGGGTCCTCTTTATGTGTGGGGTTGTGGGTCCTCTTTATGTGTGGGGTTGTGGGTCCTCTTTATGTGTGGTCGGGGGTCCTCTTTATGTGGGGTCGGGGATCCTCTTTATGTGAGGTCGGGGGTCCCCTTTATGTGAGGTCGGGGGTCCTCTTTATGTGTGGTTGGGGTCTTCTTTATGTGTGGTCGGGGGTCCTCTTTATGTGTGGGGTTGGGGGTCCGACATCACTCATAAAGAGGACCCCCAACCCCACACTTAAAGAGGACCCCCGACCCCATAGATAAAGAGGACCCCCAACCACACATAAAGAGGACCCCCCATATCACACATAAAGAGGACCCCCGACCCTACAGATAAAGAGGACCCCCAACCACACACATAAAGAGGATCCCCCACATCACACATAAAGAGGACCCCCGACCACACACATAAAGAGGACCCCCAACCCCACACATAAAGAGGACCTCCGACATCACACATAAAGTGGACCCCCGACCACACATAAAGAGGACCCCCGACCTCACACATAAAGAGAACCCCCGACATCACACATAAAGAGGACCCCTCCAACATCACACATAAAGAGGACCCTCAACCCCACTCATAAAGAGGACCCCCGACCCCACACATAAAGAGGACCCCCGACCACACATAAAGAGGACCCCCAACATCACACATAAAGAGGACCCCCCTGACCCCACACATAAAGAGGACCCCCAACATCACACATAAAGAGGACCTCTGACCCCACACATAAAGAGGACCCCCCAACATCACACATAAAGAGGACCCCCGACCCCACACATAAAGAGGACCCCTGACCCCACACATAAAGAGGACCCGCAACCCCACACTTAAAGAGGACCCCCGACCCCACAGATAAAGAGGACCCTCAACCACACACATAAAGAGGACCCCCGACCTCACACATAAAGAGGATCCCCGACCCCACAGATAAAGAGGACCCCCAACCACACACATAAAGAGGACCCCCCACATCACACATAAAGAGGACCCCCGACCCCACAGATAAAGAGGACCCCCAACCACACACATAAAGAGGACCCCCCACATCACACATAAAGAGGACCCCCGACCACACACATAAAGAGGACCCCCAACCCCACACATAAAGAGGACCTCCGACATCACACATAAAGTGGACCCCCGACCACACATAAAGAGGACCCCCGACATCACACATAAAGAGGACCCCTCCAACATCACACATAAAGAGGACCCTCGACCCCACTCATAAAGAGGACCCCCGACCCCACACATAAAGAGGACCCCCGACCACACATAAAGAGGACCCCCAACATCACACATAAAGAGGACCCCCCTGACCCCACACATAAAGAGGACCCCCAACATCACACATAAAGAGGACCTCTGACCCCACACATAAAGAGGACCCCCAACATCACACATAAAGAGGACCCCCGACCCCACACATAAAAGGACCCCTGACCCCACACATAAAGAGGACCCGCGACCCCACACATAAAGAGGACCCCCGACATCACACATAAGGAGGACCCCCGACATCACACATAAAGAGGACCCCCGACATCAATAGACCCACCCCCCTTGGTACAGGTTTGGTACGTACTGCCCCCCCCCCCCCACGATACAGGTTTGGTACGTACTGCCCCCCATGGTACTGGTTTGGTACGTACTGCCCCCCACGGTGAAGGTTTGGTACGTACTGCCCCCCCCCACAGTACAGCTTTGGTATGTACTGCCCCCCCATGGTACTGGTTTGGTACGTACTGCCCCCCCTACGGTACAGGTTTGGTACGTACTGCTCCCCCCTATGGTACAGGTTTGGTACGTACTGCCCCCCCCCCACGGTACAGGATTGGTACGTACTGCTCCCCCCTATGGTACAGGTTTGGTACGTACTGCCCCCCCCCCACGGTACAGGATTGGTACGTACTGCCCCCCCCCTATGGTACAGGCTAGGTACGTACTGCCCCCCACGGTACAGGTTTGGTATGTACTCTCCCCCCCTACGGTACTGGTTTGGTACGTACTGCCCCCCCTACAAATACTGGTTTGGTACGTACTGCCCCCCCCCTATGGTACAGGCTTGGTACGTACTGCCCCCCCCCCCCCCCCCCGGTACAGGTTTGGTATGTACTCTCCCCCCCTACGGTACTGGTTTGGTACGTACTGCCCCCCCTATGGTACAGGTTTGGTACGTACTGCTCCCCCCTATGGTACAGGCTTGGTACGTACTGCCCCTCCCCCCCTATGGTACAGGCTTGGTACGTACTGCCCCCCCTCCCTATGGTACAGGTTTGGTACGTACTGTCCCGCCCCCCCCTATGGTACAGGCTTGGTACGTACTGCCCCCCCCCTACGGTACAGGTTTGGTACGTACTGCCCCCTCTCCCTACGGTACAGGTTTGGTATGTACTGCCCCCCCCCCCCTACGGTACAGGTTTGGTACGTACTGCCCCCCCCATGGCACAGGTTTGGTACGTACTGCCCCCCCCCATGGTACAGGTTTGGTACGTACTGCCCCCCCCATGGCACAGGTTTGGTACGTACTGCCCCCCCCCCCCTACGGTACAGGTTTGGTACGTACTGCCCCCCCTCCCAACGGCACAGGTTTGGTACGTACTGCCCCCCCCCCCCATGACACAGGTTTGGTACGTACTGCCCCCCCCCCTATGGTACAGGTTTGGTACGTACTGCCCCCCCTCCCTACGGTACAGGTTTGGTACGTACTGCCCCCCCCTACGGTACAGGTTTGGTACGTACTGCCCCCCCATGGCACAGGTTTGGTACGTACTGCCCCCCCCCCATGGCACAGGTTTGGTACGTACTGCCCCCCCATGGCACAGGCTTGGTACGTACTGCCCCCCCTCCCTACGGTACAGGCTTGGTACGTACTACCCCCCCTCCCTACGGTACAGGTTTGGTACGTACTGCCCCCCCTCCCTACGGTACAGGTTTGGTACGTACTGCCCCCCCTCCCTACGGTACAGGTTTGGTACGTACTGCCCCCCCTCCCTACGGTACAGGTTTGGTACGTACTGCCCCCCTCCCAACGGTACAGGTTTGGTACGTACTGCCCCCCCCCCCCATGACACAGGTTTGGTACGTACTGCCACCCTCCATGGTACAGGTTTGGTACGTACTGTCCCCCCCCCCCATGGTACAGGTTTGGTACGTACTGCCCCCCCCCATGACACAGGTTTGGTACGTACTGCCCCCCCCCCATGACACAGGTTTGGTACGTACTGCCCCCCCCCCCCCATGGCACAGGTTTGGTACGTACTGCCCCCCCATGGCACAGGCTTGGTACGTACTGCCCCCCCTCCCTACGGTACAGGCTTGGTACGTACTGCCCCCCCTCCCAACGGTACAGGTTTGGTACGTACTGCCCCCCTTCCAACGGTACAGGTTTGGTACGTACTGCCCCCCCTCCCTACGGTACAGGTTTGGTACGTACTGCCCCCCTCCCAACGGTACAGGTTTGGTACGTACTGCCCCCCCTCCCAACGGTACAGGTTTGGTACGTACTGCCCCCCCCATGACACAGGTTTGGTACGTACTGCCACCCTCCATGGTACAGGTTTGGTACGTACTGTCCCACCCCCCCCATGGTACAGGTTTGGTACGTACTGCCCCCCCCCCCATGACACAGGTTTGGTACGTACTGCCCCCCCCCCCATGACACAGGTTTGGTACGTACTGCCCCCCCCCCATGACACAGGTTTGGTACGTACTGCCCCCCCCCCCATGACACAGGTTTGGTACGTACTGCCCCCCCCCCCATGACACAGGTTTGGTACGTACTGCCCCCCCCCCCATGACACAGGTTTGGTACGTACTGCCCCCCGTATGGTACTGGTTTGGTACGTACTGCCGTCATCAGAGTCATAGTCGTCCAGGTCGTCGGTGTTGTCCACTTGTTCGGCTGCTTGGTGCGGTATGTCCAGGGGGGAGAGGTTGTGGCGCTGCCCGGTGGGTGAGGGCGCCCCCTCTGGCCATGGGGTAAATCTGGGGAAGTAGTCGGAGATTTGCTGGATGGGTCGGATGGGTCCGGGGCAAACGTTTATGGCCATGTGCTCCTGGATACTGATGGGAACCTTATCTCCTCTCCGTACCGTCATCAGCGTGTCTGCGGGCGACAGAGGGCGACACCAGGTGACCACCACGTGATACACACCAGCTTAGATACACATAGCTTAAATATATATAACCTTAGATACACATGAGCTTAGATACACTCATAAGCTTAGATACACACATAAAGTTAGATTCATACGAGCTTAGATACACACATAAGCTTAGCTACACACACCAGTTTGGATACACACATGAGCATAGATAATCACACAAGCATAGATACATACATGAGCTTAGATATACACGAGATTAGGTACAAACATAAGCTTAGATACACAGATGAGCTCAAATATACACATACGTTTAGATACAAGGTAAATGAGCTTAGATATACACACCAACTTAAATAAGCGCATGAGATTATATATATATACACATATGTTTAGTTATGTACATGAGGTACACGCACCAGCTTAGATACATACTTGAGGTTAAATACAATCATGAGCTTAGATACACACATAAGCCTGGATACATAAAAGCTTTAATGCACATGTAGGCTTAGACACACACACCAACTTAGATAAACACATGAGCTTAGATATATACACAAGGTTAGATACACACATGAGCTTAGATACATCCATGAATTTAGATACATATTTGAAATTACATAAACACATGACTTTAAATCCACATGGGTTTAGATACACACACAAGCTTAGATACATAGATGAGTTTAGGTACACAGGCTTAGATATATACACGAGTTTAAATACGGACAAGCTTAGATATATACATGAGCTTAGATAAATGACACACAGTTAGATACACGAGTCAGGAAAGACAATGAGGTTAGATGCAGAACACATAGAACTCACTAAGGATTGATATATGTCAAATTAAAGGTATAGAGCAGTGGTCTTCAACCTGCGGACCTCCAGATGTTGCAAAACTACAACTCCCAGCATGCCCGGACAGCCGTTGGCTGTCCGGGCATGCTGGGAGTTGTAGTTTTGCAACATCTAGAGGTCCGCAGGTTGAAGACCACTGGATAGAGGTTAGGGAAAGGTCAGGGAGGTTAGATACATGTAACATATAAATCAATAAGCTTAGATACACACCATAAAGAAGACATGGGAGATTTCTCACAACCTGTGTACAGGGAGAGCGGTGCAGTTGTCCATAGCAACCAATCAGATCGCTGCTTTCATTTTTAAAAAGGCCTCTGAAAAATGAAAGGCGATCTGATTGGTTGCTATGGGCAACGACACCACTTTCCCTCTGATTTGATAAATCTCCCCCAAAGAGTTCAGATACATGATAGAGAAGTCAGTAAGGTTAGATACATATCACATAGATATCAGGGAGATTAGATACATTTGACAGACATATCAGTCAGGTTACATCAGTGTTTCCCCGTCAGTGAGGTTAGATACACAATAGAGAAGTCAGTGAGGTTAGATACACAATAGAGAAGTCAGTGAGGTTAGATACACAATAGAGAAGTCAGTGAGGTTAGATACACAATAGAGAAGTCAGTGAGGTTAGATACACAATAGAGAAGTCAGTGAGGTTAGATACATGACAGAAGTCAGTGAGGTTAGATACACAATGGAGAAGTCAGTGAGGTTAGATACACAATGGAGAAGTCAGTGAGGTTAGATACACAATGGAGAAGTCAGTGAGGTTAGATACATGACAGAAGTCAGTGAGGTTAGATACATGACAGAAGTCAGTGAGGTTAGATACATGACAGAAGTCAGTGAGGTTAGATACACAATGGAGAAGTCAGTGAGGTTAGATACATGACAGATAAGTTTGTGAGGTTAGATACATGATAGAGAAGTTTGTGAGGTTAGATACATGACAGAGAAGTTTGTGAGGTTAGATACACAATGGAGAAGTCAGTGAGGTTAGATACACAATGGAGAAGTCAGTGAGGTTAGATACACAATGGAGAAGTCAGTGAGGTTAGATACATGACAGATAAGTTTGTGAGGTTAGATACATGATAGAGAAGTTTGTGAGGTTAGATACATGACAGAGAAGTTTGTGAGGTTAGATACACAATGGAGAAGTCAGTGAGGTTAGATACACAATGGAGAAGTCAGTGAGGTTAGATACACAATGGAGAAGTCAGTGAGGTTAGATACATGACAGAAGTCAGTTAGGTTAGATACATGACAGAAGTCAGTGAGGTTAGATACATGACAGAAGTCAGTGAGGTTAGATACACAATGGAGAAGTCAGTGAGGTTAGATACATGACAGATAAGTTTGTGAGGTTAGATACATGATAGAGAAGTTTGTGAGGTTAGATACATGACAGAGAAGTTTGTGAGGTTAGATACACAATGGAGAAGTCAGTGAGGTTAGATACACAATGGAGAAGTCAGTGAGGTTAGATACACAATGGAGAAGTCAGTGAGGTTAGATACACAATGGAGAAGTCAGTGAGGTTAGATACACAATGGAGAAGTCAGCGAGGTTAGATACACAATAGAAAAGTCAGTGAGGTTAGATACATGACAGAGAAGTTTGTGAGGTTATATACATGATAGAGAAGTTTGTGAGGTTAGATACATGACAGAGAAGTTTGTGAGGTTAGATACATGACAGAGAAGTCAGTGAGGTTACATACACAATGGAGAAGTCAGTGAGGTTAGATACACAATGGAGAAGTCAGTGAGGTTAGATACACAATGGAGAAGTCAGTGAGGTTAGATACACAATGGAGAAGTCAGTGAGGTTAGATACACAATAGAGAAGTCAGTGAGGTTAGATACACAATAGAGAAGTCAGTGAGGTTAGATACACAATAGAGAAGTCAGTGAGGTTAGATACACAATAGAGAAGTCAGTGAGGTTAGATACACAATAGAGAAGTCAGTGAGGTTAGATACACAATAGAGAAGTCAGTGAGGTTAGATACACAATAGAGAAGTCAGTGAGGTTAGATACATGACAGAAGTCAGTGAGGTTAGATACATGACAGAAGTCAGTGAGGTTAGATACATGATGTAGAAGTCAGTGAGGTTAGATACATGACAGAAGTCAGTGAGGTTAGATACATGACAGAGAAGTCAGTGAGGTTAGATACATGACAGAAGTGAGGTTAGATACATGACAGAGAAGTCAGTGAGGTTAGATACATGACAGAAGTGAGGTTAGATACATAATAGGTTCAGTGATCTTGGAATTAGAGGGTACATACAGAGGATGAGGACTGTGCAGACATAGTGGGACCGGAATAGGGAATAGAGGCTTTACACATAATATGGGGGGAAGAGGCGCAGTTATTAGATATCAATGCAATAAAAAGAGGATCAGCAGGAGATCAGGGGGATGTACGAGGGGGGGGGGGGGGGGGGGGGGCAGGTGACAGGAGAAGACGAAGTCATGGCCTCTGGTAATACAGGATGAATAAGCAGAAGATCCTGAAGGATCAGGAGGAATGTGAAGATACAGGAGATAGTGAGGACGGAAGAGACAGACCGACTGCACACACAGTACTGAGAAGAGTCTGCAACAGGCAGAATAACATAATATATAATAATAAATACAAGCAAATAGAGCGAGGAAGCTGACATAGCATGCAGAAGATGGAGAGAGTGCACAAGATACTAGAGGGTCAGGCAGGTAGAGTGCAGGAGATAGTGAAGGATCAGGCAGGTAGAGCGCAGGAGATAGTAGAGGATCAGGCAGGTAGAGTGCAGGAGATAGTGGAGGATCAGTCAGGTAGAGTGCAGGAGATAGTGGATGATCAGGCAGGTAGAGTGGAGGAGATAGTGGAGGGTTAGGCAGGTTGGTAGAGTGCAGGAGATAGTGGAGGGTCAGGCAGGTGGAGTGCAGGAGATAGTGGAGGGTTAGGCAGGTAGAGTGCAGCAAATAGTGGAGGATCAGGCAGGTAGAGTGCAGCAAATAGTGGAGGATCAGGCAGGTAGAGTGCAGAAGATAGTGGAGGATCAGGCAGGTAGAGTGCAGGAGATAGCGGAGGATCAGGCATGTAGAGTGAAGGAGATAGCAGAGGATCAGGCAGGTAAGTAGAGTGCAGGAGATAGTGGAGGATCAGGCAGGTAGAGTGAAGGAGATAGTGGAGGATCAGACTGGTAGAGTGCAGGAGATGGAGCAAGCAGGTAGAGTGCAGGAGATAGCAAAGGATCAGGCAGGTAGAGTGCAGGAGATAGTGGAGGGTCAGACTGGTAGAGTGCAGGAGATAGTGGAGGATTAGGCAGGTAGGTAGAGTGCAGGAGATAGAGGATCAGGCAGGTAGAGTGCAGAAGACAGTGGAGCAGACAGGAAGGTAGAGTGCAGAAGATAGTGGAGCAGACAGGTAGGTAGAGTGCAGAAGATAGTGGAGCAGACAGGTAGATAGAGTGCAGAAGATAGTGGAGCAGGCAGGTAGGTAAAGTGCAGGAGATAGTGGAGCAGGCAGGTAGAGTGCAGGAGATAGTGAAGGATCATGCAGGTAGAGTGCAGGAGATAGTGAAGGATCATGCAGGTAGAGTGCAGGAGATAGTGGAGCAGACAGGTGGAGTGCAGGAGAATGTGGAGGATCAGGTAGGTAGAGTGCAGGAGATAGTGGAGGATCTGGTAGGTAGAGTACAGGAGATGGTGGAGGATCAGGCAGGTAGAGTGCAGGAGATAGTGGAGCAGGCAGGTAGAGTGCAGGAGATAGTAGAGGATCATGCAGGTAGAGTGCAGGAGATAGTGGAGGATCAGGCAGGTAGAGTACAGGAGATGGTGGAGGATCAGGCAGGTAGAGTGCAGGAGATAGTAGAGGACCAGGCAGGTAGGTAGAGTGCAGGAGATAGTGGAGGGTCAGGCAGGTAGAGTGCAAGAGAATGTGGAGGATCAGGCAGGTAGAGTGCAGGAGATAGTGGAGGGTCAGACTGGTAGAGTGCAGGAGATAGTGGAGGATCAGGCAGGTAGAGTGCAGGAGAATGTGGAGGGTCAGGCAGGTAGAGTGCAGGAGATACCGGAGGGTCAGACTGGTAGAGTGCAGGAGAATGTGGAGGGTTAGGCAGGTAGAGTGCAGGAGAATGTGGAGGGTCAGGCAGGTAGAGTGCAAGAGAATGTGGAGGGTCAGGCAGGTAGAGTGCAGGAGATAGTGGAGGGTCAGACTGGTAGAGTGCAGGAGATAGTGGAGGGTCAGACTGGTAGAGTGCAGGAGATAGTGGAGCAGGCAGGTGGGGTGAAGGGCAGTAGAACACGTGGTGTCAGGATAGGCAGGATAGGCAGGTAGTAAAGGATATAACAGAACATCAGGCAGGTGGATTAGAGGAGATACCAGAGGACCAGGTGAAGGTGTATAGAGGGTGGTGGTGAAGGTTTTGGGCGGTGCGGTGGAGGACTGGAGGACTGTCATAGACCATGTAGAGTGGTGAGAAGTGTGGACTTCAGCTATTAGGGTAAGACGTGGAATATTAAGGGCAGGGGGCACATTTTGGGTTGGGGGTCACATAGTGGTGGTCCCTTTCACTAGGACTGTCTCCTGTAGTTATCTGCACATGAACCTGATATTCTGCAGAGCACCTAACCATGAACTTCTTCCTGCACAGTCCCTGCACTGCCGCACCTACCTGTTCTGCAGAGCATTACCCCCTGAACTTGATAGAAAGCTGCCGAACACTCACCCGGAGCCTTACTCCATGGACCCCCACCACCCCAGCAGGTCCTTGTATAACCAGTCAACTCCAACCCCTTCCCCTCCACCAACACGCCACAGAAGTGCGACCTGAGGAATACGCTCCGGGACCCTGCCCCTTGCCTTATTGACCCTTTCTTTGCCAAGGGTTGAACTTACCTCTCAACCTCGGATGGTCCGAGGACAACAGTGCACCTGAGAGACGGGGGGCAGAGGGATGAGCAGGTCTGAGATGTGAGGAGATCTGGAAGAGGAGAAGGGCTGAAGCGCCTCTGTTGCTGTTGCTCTCTCCCTTACTGCTGTGTTTCACAGCAGGAGAAGTAGGGAGGGCGAGGAGAGAGGAGGAGACAAAGAGAGAGCAAATGAATCGAGAGGAAGAAAGGAAGAGTGTAGACGGAGGTGAAGGAAAACAATCGCCCCAGAGCCCAGACGCTGCACCGCTGCCTTAACCACTTGATGCTCTGCTCATCCCTGCTCCAACCGGTGCAGCCAGACTCATCCATCAACCTGGACAGCACCGTCAGTGGTCTGGAGCTAGAGATGTCCCCATAGATGTCCCCAAAGATGTCCCCATAGATGTCCCCAAAGATGACCCCAAAGATGTCCCCATAGATGTCCCCAAAGATGCTCCTGGAGATGCCTACAAAGATGCCCCCGGCTTCCTCTCGATGGGGATTTGCCCCCCTGGATAATCTCCTAATTGCTGGATTTCATGTCAATATTTGAGTGTTTGTTGTGGCAGAGCCGCGCAGGTTGTTAATCACATGCACCGCGCCGTTCCCTGCCTGTTTAATGAGGAGGACAAATCTCCGTATGTGAGCGATGCGGAGTAATCATCCGCGGGTAATAATGCTCGTGATATTATCGCTCAGGATTTAGAGTCAACATGCAGATACCTTTTTGGGGGGCTGCCGTATAACGTAGCAGTAGATGAGGAGGAGAATCGATTTGGCACAAATCAATTTTTTTCTGAATTTCCCCAAAATTTTGCAATTGTGTAAAATCAAATTTTTTTAAAATTAGTTTCCCGTCAAATCTCTCAAAATGGCGTCTGCAACTACTAACCCTACACTGCCGCACACCCCCTGCCTTGTCCGTCATGTTTCAGCTATCTCTCCCGATCCCTCCATACACGTGCACACTCAGCTCGGCCAGATGTACACATGTTCTGAATGAGATAAAAGCCACTGCCAGACTCTTCCTAAGTACAAAGTGACCGGTAATTGAAATCCAACATGTCTGACCCTTTCCCCCCTATTCTCTGATTGTGGGGGGTCCGACAGCTGGGATACCCTGTGATCTCCAGAACAGGGCCCTGGCCCTCCCAGATGCCTGAAGCGGCAGACTGGGTGGGCTGGAGATGCCTGAGTGCTGTACATGCCACTTGCTGCTCCATACACCAAGGAGAGCTGGGGGCCAATTCTTGAGAATGCAGTCGGACCCCTCACAATCAGGCACTTACGCCCTATCCTGTGAATAGGGGAAGCTTTAATATTTTGTGCCGACCTCACCATAATTGTCTGGTTTGGCCCATTTTCATCTAAAGCGTATAGCCATCTTTACATGCCTTTTTTTTTTATAACATTGCAGCAACTGAGAAGACTCCCTCCCTGAGCAGATTCTCACCACAAAATGTCAGTTATGATGCACAATGCCAAAAAGTAGCTCCAAGAACCGGAAACAATTTCACTGAATTCCAATCTGTAATAACCCTTCCCTTCCTAACAAGTGTTCACTAAAACTCATGTTAATACTAATACTTTACTAATACTTCATTTTATTCTGTTTAAAAATTAGATTTAAAAAGTGAATAAAATCAGAACTAAGTAATAAATTCCACTTGAGAAAAAACAGACATGGTCGCACATCCACAACATGCACCTTGATCTAATGCTTCTCAGCAACATCTATTAAAGGAGTACTCCGGGATGGAAAAGTTGTCCTTTATACTGCCGGTAGTAAAAAAATAAAGAGATACATACGTTCCCTCGCTCCCCCGGTGCCTCTGGTAACCCACTCCGATCTCCTCCGCGATCCTCTTCCTGGTTGCCGGTGAGTCATACTGCACTCAGCCAATCACCGGCCGCAGCAAAGTCCCGACTCGGCCGGCCGAGTCGGGACTTCGCTGCGGCCGGTGATTGGCCGAGTGCAGTATGACTCACCGACCACTGGCAACCAGGAAGAGGATCGCGGCAGAGACCGGAGTGGGTTACCAGAGGCACCGGGGGAGCGAGGGAACGTATGTATCTCTTTATTTTTTTTTTACTGCCGGCAGTATAAAGGACAATGTTTCCATCCCGGAGTACTCCTTTAAACTAACAGGTGGTTATTGTACTTTATGATCATGAAGTGCAAGCCCCCTAGCCACGTCACAGCCACCTGCAAGTAGTGGATCCCTAACATCCCTAGCATAAAATGGCGCAGCACTGAGTGGCGGCCACCACCACCCCAACACCAGTGCCCACAGGAGGAACGACCCACTAGCAGAGCAGCCCCAATGCCACTCAAACCAGTCCCAGGGCCACTCCTCCCCACAGACACGGCGTCGGGGCAGCAATGGACGCCAAACAGCCCCGCACCAGGGGGAACAGATGTAAAAAGCTCACTCACCATGTGCTCCCAGTATGACACTGGGAGGCTGCCAGGAGGAATAGGGCCCTAATAGGACACTTCATGATCATAAAGTACACGAACGACTTGTTAGTTTAATAAATGTTGCTGTGAAGCATTAGATCAAGGTGCATGTTGTGGATGTGCGACCATGTCTGTTTTTTCTCAAGTTGTATTCACATTGTGTTTTCATTCCCCTCTTTTTTATTTTTTTTATTTATTTTTTGTTGTTGTTACTTGGTCAGCACTCTGCCCCTCCCCCTCAGCCCAGGCCTATATAGTTGGCAGGAAGCTGCATTAGGGCCCTATTCCTCCTGGCAGCCTCCCAGTCTCATACTGGGAGTACATGGTGAGTGAGCTTTTCACATCTGTTCCCCCTGGTGCGGGGCTGTTTGGCATCCGCTGCTGCCTCGGTGCCGTGTCTGTGGGGCAGCAACGGGGTGTTGCTCAGGAACTGGGTCAAGTGTCTTTGTGGCTGCTCTGCCAGTTAGACTGTTCCCCCTGTGGGCACTAGTGTTGCGGCGGTGGTGGTCGCTACTTAGTGCTGCACCATTTTATGCTAGGAATATTAGGGACCCACTACTTACAGGTGGCCGTGACGTGGCTAGTGGGCTGCACTTCATGATCATAAAGTACAATAACCACCTGTTAGTTTAATAAATGTTTCTGACAAGCATTAGATCAAGCTGCATGTTGTGGATGTGCGACCATGTCTGTTTTTTCTCAAGTTGGAAGAACTAAGTAGGTAGTAGTATTCACATTGTATCCTTTTGGAGGACGCGCACCAAATTTTTTACTGATGTGTTGGTATACGGATTCCTATCCACACTACTGTTGAACTACTAACTAAGCAATTTTAAAAGAATCTGAATAAGGGAATTCAAATCAATGTCCCCACCAACATGTTTCACTTTGAGAACAGCTTCTTCAGGGGCCTGGGACATAGTATAAATGATTCTTTTAATATTTCCAACTTAGTAGTTCAACCGTAGAATGGATGTAAATCCGGATACCAACACACCAAAAAAGATACAATGGGGAAAACTACATATCAGTTCTCTTTTTAACAACTTTTTTTTTAAAGAAAAAAATAAATAAAATCTAAATGGAAGAAAAATTA
This sequence comes from Hyla sarda, assembly GCF_029499605.1. Classification (NCBI taxonomy): domain Eukaryota; kingdom Metazoa; phylum Chordata; class Amphibia; order Anura; family Hylidae; genus Hyla; species Hyla sarda. The sequence goes on from NC_079196.1 coordinate 226,224,331, forward strand.
AGTATAAGTTTTAGTGAACATTTGTTAGGATGGGGGCAGAGTTACCAAAGGAACCAAACAAAATCTTATGTTCCATTTAAAATGAATAGATGAGAGTTGAACAACAAAAAAATTTGATTAAAATCACAACTGTGTAGTAGTTTTTGGTGCAGCACCTGCACCTATTATTATATTGATGTGTTGCTATCTAGATGAGCTGCCTTTATGATACATACACCCCTGGCCAGCTCTAATTAAAAGATACTAAACATTTCTGTCATTTTAACCTTATTGGATGATGTAATCTACTTTAATGGAAAGGATTCTTTACAATAAGAGCATAACTGAAACTTATGTCATACTGTGGAAGTCATAAGACACTATTTTAACCCCTTAAATGGGCACTGTCATCAACTTTATTTTTTGATATGTTGTAGTAATTATGTACTACAACATATCTCTAATATACTTCCATTAATTATTTTTTATTTTTCGTGGTGATATTTACGTTTAAAAACCGGCCACTAGGGGTCACCCTCCTAGTGGCCGGCTGCAGCCAGGCGTGACGTCACGCCAGAAAAAGGACTGTTTTTGGCTGGGCAAAATCAGTCCTTTTTCTTTTCGGCTGCGCTCGCTCCCTGCCTGTCAATCAGACAGGCGGGAGCGAGCGCATTAAATGCCGGTGCTGCGCGCATTGGTTGTTTATAGTCGCGCGCAGCCCATTCATCCCCGCCCCCGACATGTACACTGTAGTGGAGACGGCGCGCGCACACTAGTTATCAGTGCCGCGCTGATGCTCCACTACTGTTGCTATGCAGGCTACTCCTATACTCCTCCTCCCCGGGTATCACATGTACAGATAAACAGGGAGGAGGAGACCCCGGAGCAGCCTGCCATGCGATTGGCAGATCATCTATGCGCGCTCCCTACGTGAGCGCAGCATAGATGAAGTGAGGGCGGAAGTCTTTGCCTAGCAGGCGTCAGTGACGTGCGCCTGCTGGCAAAGCCGGCTTCCGGTAGAGGGACGAGCAGGGAGCAAGAAGACGTGCAGATGACCGCTATGTGAGTGCCAAAAAGTTTTTTTAAAGGCAGGGAGGGGGTTAGGGATAGATTACCTATAGGTAGGGACAGAGTAAAATAAATGCGAGATGGTGGGAGCTACTCTTTAAGGACTCAGCCCATTTTGGCCTTAAGGACTCAGACAATAAAATTTTTACGTTTTTACGTTTTTTCCTCCTCGCCTTCTAAAAATCATAACTCTTTTATATTTTCATTGCCAGGCTAGTATGAGGGCTTGTTTTTTGCACGACCAGTTGTCCTTTGTAATGACATCACTCATTATATCATAAAATGTATGGTGCAACCAAAAAACACTATTTTTGTGGGGAAATTAAAAAGAAAAACGCAATTTTGCTAATTTTGGAAGGTTTCGTTTTCATGCCGTACAATTTACGGTAAAAATGACGTGTGTTCTTTATTCTGAGGGTCCATACGATTAAAATGATACCCATTATTATATACTTTTATATTATTGTTGCGCTTAAAAAAAATCACGAACTTTTTAACCAAATTAGTACGTTTATAATCCCTTTATTTTGATGACCTCTAACTTTTTTATTTTTCCGTATAAGCGGCGGTATGGGGGCTCATTTTTTGCACCATGATCTGTACTTTTTTTTGATACCACATTTGCATATAAAAAAACTAAAAAAAAAATGTATTAAAAAAGTAGCAATTTTGGACTTTTTTTTTACGTTCACGACGTTCACCGTACGGGATCATTAACATTTTATTTTAATAGTTCGGACATTTACGCACGCGTCGATACCAAATATGTCTATTAAATTATTTTTTTACGCTTTTGGGGGTAAAATAGGAAAGAACGGATGTTTTACTTTTTTATTGGGGGAGGGGATGTTTCACTTTTTTTTTTACTTTTACATTTTTGTACATTTTTTTTTTACACTTGAATAGTCCCCATAGGGGACTATTCATAGCAATACCATGATTGCTAATACTGATCTGTTCTATGTATAGGACATAGAACAGATCAGTGTTATCGGCGATCGTCTGCTCGATCACAGACCAGAGCAGGAGACGCCGGGAGCCGCACGGAGGAAGGAGAGGGGACCTCCGTGCGGCGTTCTGAATGATCGGATCCCCGCAGCAGCGCTGCGGGCGATCCGATCATTCATTGACATCGCGTACTGCCGCAGATGCCGGGATCTGTATTGATCCCGGCATCTGAGGGGTTAATGGCGGAGGCCCATGAGATCGCGGGCGTCAGCCATTGCCGGCGGGTCCCTGGCTGCGATCAGAAGCTGGGATCAGCCGCGCATGACACGGGCATCGCTCCGATGCCCGCGGTTATGCACAGGACGTAAATGTACGTCCTGGTGCGTTAAGTACCACCTCACCAGGACGTACATTTACGTCCTGCGTCCTTAAGGGGTTAACTGAGGTACTAAAAACAGGAATCTGGCCACTCATTGACAAGTAAAAGACAGAAATGTCATCCTTTCGTGTGGAAGGGGTTCTTTATTGTAAGAGCAAATAAATTGTCTGACTAGATAAAATTAAGAACAAACTAGACCAAGAAATGAGTTCTATCAAGACCAAATAGCTGAGGATGTAGGCAGGATTTTAGCGGTAAGGAGACATGAAGGTAGGAATTTTTGCTTTAGAAATGGAAAAAGGTTCTTTATAGTAAAAGCAGGAACATATTAGATTTTTGAAATATGAAAAAGAATCAGCTCCTTTCCCAATATAAAACACAAAATTATATCTCAAATTTCAAGATCAGAATTGTAATTATTAGCAATTGAAAGGATTCTCTACAGTACTGGCGGCTGATACATAAAATACAATGGCCCTTATTTACTAAGAGTGTTTTGTAGGTTTCTTTGTCGGTTTTAATTCCCTACAATTTATTTTCCCCGGTATTTACTAAGGTTTCCCTACATTTTCCACTTTCCCTACATTTTGCTTTTTTACACATGTTCTGATCTGTCGGGTTTTCCTCGGCTCAAATCCACCACATTTTCTGTGGAAACCTTAGTAAATATGTTGGGTTTTTGTGAAAATGTCGGGAACACGCCCCAGTTTTCGGTAACCATGCCCCCTTTTCCCGATGACCCCACCCCTTTTTCAGGTTTTCTTAGCAAAATGGACCCCACCAGCAGAATAGTGAGTACAGCTCTGGAGTATAATACAGGATATAACTCAGGATCAGTACAGGATAAGTAATGTAATGTATGTACACAGTGACCTCACCAGCAGAATAGTGAGTACAGCTCTGGAGTATAATACAGGATATAACTCAGGATCAGTACAGGATAAGTAATGTAATGTATGTACACAGTGACCTCACCAGCAGAATAGTGAGTACAGCTCTGGAGTATAATACAGGATATAACTCAGGATCAGTACAGGATAAGTAATGTAATGTATGTACACAGTGACCTCATCAGCAGAATAGTGAGTACAGCTCTGGTGTATAATACAGGATATAACTCAGGATCAGTACAGGATAAGTAATGTAATGTATGTACACAGTGACCTCACCAGCAGAATAGTGAGTACAGCTCTGGAGTATAATACAGGATATAACTCAGGATCAGTACAGGATAAGTAATGTAATGTATGTACACAGTGACCCCACCAGCTGAATAGTGAGTGCAGCTCTGCAGTATAATACAGGATATAACTCAGGATCAGTACAGGATAAGTAATGTAATGTATGTACACAGTGACCCCACCAGCAGAATAGTGAGTACAGCTCTGGAGTATAATACAGGATATAACTCAGGATCAGTACAGGATAAGTAATGTAATGTATGTACACAGTGACCTCACCAGCAGAATAGTGAGTACAGCTCTGGAGTATAATACAGGATATAACTCAGGATCAGTACAGGATAAGTAATGTAATGTATGTACACAGTGACCTCACCAGCAGAATAGTGAGTACAGCTCTGGAGTATAATACAGGATATAACTCAGGATCAGTACAGGATAAGTAATGTAATGTATGTACACAGTGACCTCATCAGCAGAATAGTGAGTACAGCTCTGGTGTATAATACAGGATATAACTCAGGATCAGTACAGGATAAGTAATGTAATGTATGTACACAGTGACCTCACCAGCAGAATAGTGAGTACAGCTCTGGAGTATAATACAGGATATAACTCAGGATCAGTACAGGATAAGTAATGTAATGTATGTACACAGTGACCCCACCAGCTGAATAGTGAGTGCAGCTCTGCAGTATAATACAGGATATAACTCAGGATCAGTACAGGATAAGTAATGTAATGTATGTACACAGTGACCCCACCAGCAGAATAGTGAGTACAGCTCTGGAGTATAATACAGGATATAACTCAGGATCAGTACAGTAATGAGTGTATAATGCTTTTTTAGATAACATGGGTATATACCGTTGTCTTAGGGTGGAAATCCTTTTAAAGTACATTGTCTTTGGTTTCTTCACCTTTCCTGTATTGGATTTCTTCCTCTTCTCTTTCCTCTCTTTTCATGTACCCATTGAGCTATTACTGTCTGGTGTGAAGTATTTGCAGTCGGCTGCTCCCGTGTCAGACTGTCACGCTCTCTTATAGTTCGGGGACCGTGACCCGTCCGTCCATAAATCTGTTATTTCTCCTTTCATCTGGATACAATTTCATCTTATCCTTCAAGAAGCAGAATTGCTGGTGATCTTACATATTACCGTAGCTTAGAGGCAGCTCGTGGCCTGGATTTATGCTGTAATGCTGGATGACTTATATATATGCTGTATACTATGAGATTATATACAATCACCCTGGATTATCCCATGTTATCATACAGACACATTCCTCTTATTCGCCATAGGTTGCACATGTGTCCGTAGCCTCAGACTGCACAGTCTCCTCAGGGATGGAGTCCTGCTGCTTCACCAGTGATGGGGATCTGTGCTTCAGAGCAGCTCTTCTCACCATCACTGGAGAAGCTGCACAGAAACCTACTGATCTTCACCATCAAGTCTTCAGCCTTTTGTGTAAAATTGAATTAATAAAGAGAGGGGTAAGGACACCTGCATGACAGTCAACATATCCTGAGACCTCGAAAACACTCTCTCTGGGCATATGTTAATTCTTAGTGGAAATATCAGTAATATGTGTGATACATTTTAATAATCTTAGCATTAGAGATCATAATTGTGTCTATGGTGAAGAGATCATGAGGGATCAGAAGAGATCAGGAGAGAATGTGGGAAAAGAAGAGATCATGAACAATCAGGAGAGATCGGAATAGATCAGGAGCAATGAGAAGAGATCAGGAACAATCTGGAGAAAACAGGAGAGATCAGAAGAGATCAGGAACAATCAAGTGAGATCAGAAGAGATCAGGGGAGAATGGCAGGGAAAAGAGATCCAGAACAATCAGGAGAGATCAGGAACAATTAGGAGAGATCAGAATAGATCAGGAGCAATAAGAGATCAGAATAGATCAGGAGCAATAAGAAGAGATCAGAATAGATCAGGAGCAATTAGGAGAGATCAGAAGAGATCAGGAACAATCAGGAGGGAACAGAAGAGAGCAGGAACAATCAGGAAAGTACAGGAAAAATCAGAAGATATCTGGAACAATCAAGAGAGATCAGAAGAGATCAGGGGAGAATGGCGGGGAAAAGAGATCCAGAACAATCAGGAGAGATCAGAAACAATCAGGAGAGATCAGAATAGATCAGGAGCAATAAGAAGAGATCAGAATAGATCAGGAGCAATAAGAAGAGATCAGAATAGATCAGGAGCAATTAGAAGAGATCAGAAGAGATCAGGAACAATCAGGAGGGAACAGAACATATCAGGAACAATCAGGAGAGAACAGAAGAGAGCAGGAACAATCAGGAAAGTACAGGAAAGATCAGAAGATATCTGGAACAATCAAGAGAGATCAGAAGAGATCATGGACAATCAGGAAAGATTAAGGACAATCAGGAGAGATCAGGGACGATCAGGAGGGAACATAAAATATCAGGAATAATCAGGAGAGATCAGAAGAGATCAGGGACAATCAGGAGAGAACAGAAGAGATCAGAAGATATCTGGAACTATCAAGAGAGATCAGAAGAGATCAGGGACAATCAGGAAAGATTAGAGACAATCAGGAGAGATCAGGAGCAATTAGGAGAGTTCAAGAGGAATCAGAAGAGATCAGGATAGATCAGAAGGGATCAGTAGTAAGCAGGAGAGATTAGAAGGGACCAGAAGAGATCAGGAGCAATCAGAAGTGATCACATACGATTAGGAGCAATCCAAAGTGATCAGGAGTGATTAAAAGAGATCAAAAGCCCTTAGGAGCGATCACGAGAGATGAAGAGCACTTAAGTGAGATCAGAAGCAATCCAGAGTAATCAGAAGAGATCAGAAGTAATCCAATATAATCAGAAGAGATCAGAATTAATCTGGAGAAATCAGAAGAGATCAGAAAGAGATCAGGGCAATCTATCAGACTCAATTACCCACTCATGCCTGTGATTGTATTTGTTACAAGGATCATTTAATATTTAACCACTTCATTGATCGTGAAGGGTGATGATCAATAATCAATCATGGACGATCATCTTGGTAATTTTTAAAGGAAATTTGATTATTGATTTATAATCCTGGAGATGATTAATGTGAGAACTGACAGCAAAATCTATTGGGCTCCACATGTTCGGTCCTAATCGTGGGGTGTATGGGGGAGTTATATGACAATTATCTCCGCCCAGGATGAGGTGGACTTGGAAGATTTTGTCTTACATGGAGCTTTCTGGCCTAAAACAAAAAAAATAAAAATAAAAAAAGGATTTTTACATTCTATTTCACAGCTTTCTGCCTGGTCATCGGTGATGGGGAGTGGTCATCGGTGGTCATCGGTGATGGGGAGAGGTCATTGGTGATGGGGAGAGGTCATCGTTGGTCATCGGTGATGGGGAGAGGTCATCGGAGTCATCGGTGATGGGGAGAGGTCATCGGTAATGGGGAGTGGTCATCGGTGGTCATCGGTGAAGGGGAGAGGTCATTGGTGATGGGGAGAGGTCATCGTTGGTCATCGGTGATGGGGAGAGGTCATCGGAGTCATCGGTGATGGGGAGAGGTCATCGGTGGTCATTGGTGATGGGGAGAGGTCATCGGTGTAATGTTATATGGTGTCCGGAGTCCCCTATAAATAATACATGTATAATATAGCTGGTGATGACTCCTGATCCATTGCTTCTATATATCTCAGCTATATGTCCCCATTCTATCCATTCAGGACGGTGACGGTCATCATATCTGACATGCAGCTCTTTATATGCCTTTCCCTATAGCTTTATTGTACCCCTCGACAAAAGTTTGCCGAAACGCTGCGTTGGGGGGAAGTCGCTCCGGTATCCTGTGCCTGTTAACAAACTATGTCAGTATATACCTCTCATTGTACTGTATGCATTGTTTGCACCATGTGATTGTTTACATCTATCTGCTGCTGACACCTATGTTTTATTGTCATCCCCCTCCGGGGTGGACATTCTCCTACTTTTAATGTAATTATATGTTAATAAAGGTTGAATATTGTTTTTCAAAATGACTCCAGTTTTTTGTGTATGTATATTATATCAAGGAGATCGTTCTTAAATCTCAGATCATTAGGGGGGGGGGGGGGATTATTATGTGTGACTCCAGTACCACTTATAATACTACTCCTTTACCCCTAATGATCTGAGATTTAAAAATGTATTGATGGTGATGACTCCTGATCCATTGCTTCTATATATCTCAGCTATATGTCCCCATTCTATCCATTCAGGACGGTGACGGTCACCATATCTGACGTGCAGCTCTTTATATGCCTTTGCCTATAGCGTTATTGTAAATTTCCCAGAATAAATGCAGTTTAGGAGCAGGGTCATCGGTCTCAGGTGCTGCAGACAGTGGAAAGTATCATTTATTTCTCACATTCCGTGGGGTTTTTATGAAGCCATATTGGTTGTCACCCAGCTTTCCCAGGCTCTCTGCATAGGATTTTAAGTTCACAGACCCGTTATCTCTCTCAACCATGAAGTCATGTTGGTTTCTTACTTTAAATAGTAAATGGTTAAAAAAAGGACACGTCCATCAAGTTCAACCAAGAAGGTGAAGGGAAGAGGTATGGATGGAGTAAGAGGCGGGGTATGGATGGAGTAAGAGGTGGGGTATCGATGGAGTAAGAGGCGGGGTATGGATGGAGTAAGAGGCGGGGTATGGGTGGATAAAGGAAGGGGTATGGGTGGAGTAAGGGGAGGGTTACAAGGGGATAAGGGGTGGTTATCAGTAGATGAAGGGAAGGGGTACAGGTGAATGAGGGGGGAGGTATGGGTGGATGAAGGGGAAGGGGTATGGGTAGAAAAAGGGGTGGTGTACGGGTGGATTAAGGGGAGGGGTATGGGTGAATGAAGGGAAGGGGTATGGGTGGATAAGGGGAAGGGTATCAGTGGATAAAGGAAAAGGGTATGGGGGGATGAAGGGAAGGGGGGATGAAGGGATGGGGGGATGAAGGGAAGGGGTATGGTGGGATGAAGGGAAAGGGTATGGGTGGATGAAGGGATGGGGGATGAAGGGAAGGGGTATGGGTGGATGAAGGGATGGGGGATGAAGGGAAGGGGTATGGGTGGATGAAGGGAAAGGGTATGGGGGATGAAGGGAAGGGGGGATGAAGGGAAGGGGTATGGGGGGATGAAGGGAAGGGGTATGGGTGGATGAAGGGAAGGGGTATGGGTGAATGAAGGGAAAGGGTATGGGGGGATGAAGGGAAGGGGGGATGAAGGGAAGGGGTATGGGTGGATGAAGGGAAGGGGTATGGGTGGATGAAGGGAAGGGGTATGGGTGGATGAAGGGAAAGGGTATGGGGGGATGAAGGGAAGGGGTATGGGGGGATGAAGGGAAAGGGTATGGGTGGATGAAGGGATGGGGGGATGAAGGGAAGGGGTAAGGGTGGATGAAGGGAAAGGGTATGGGTGGATGAAGGGCAGGGGTATGGGGGGATGAAGGAAAGGGGTATGGGGGGATGAAGGGAAGGGGTATGGGTGGATGAAGGGAAGGGGTATGGGTGGATGAAGGGAAGGGGTATGGGTGGATGAAGGGAAAGGGTATGGGGGGATGAAGGGATGGGGGGATGGAGGGAAGGGGTATGGGGGGATGAAGGGAAAGGGTATGGGTGGATGAAGGGATGGGGGGATGAAGGGAAGGGGTATGGGTGGATGAAGGGAAGGGGTATGGGGGGATGAAGGGAAAGGGTATGGGTGGATGAAGGGATGGGGGGATGAAGGGAAGGGGTATGGGTGGATGAAGGGAAGGGGTATGGGGGGATGAAGGGAAAGGGTATGGGTGGATGAAGGGATGGGGGGATGAAGGGAAGGGGTATGGGTGGATGTAGGGAAGGGGTATGGGTGGATGAAGGGAAAGGGTATGGGTGGATGAAGGGCAGGGGTATGGGGGGATGAAGGGAAGGGGTATGGGGGGGATGAAGGGATGGGGGGATGAAGGGAAGGGGTATGGGTGGATGAAGGGCAGGGGTATGGGTGCTATTTTATATTCCTACATATGCCTTAATGCTTTGTTCTAAGAAGGTATATAGCCTGTTTCACTCCCTCAATCGTTCCCTCTGAGACCAGTACCTCAGGTATATTTTTCCATAAAGTTCTATAGGAACATATTGGAGACACCCTCTGTGGGTGTCACCCAGCTTTATCAGACTCTTAGCAGCTTGCCTCTCCCAATGAGGAGGTCATGTTGGGTCCTATAGTTTTACAGGGTTCTATTTTCCATTCAGTGGTCTAGGATAGCCTAGTAAGCCATTGTTCGCTGTGTCACGATTCGGCTTACAGGTAGTGGATCCTCTGTGTCAGCGAGGGATTGGCGTGGACCGTGCTGGTGGACCGGTTCTAAGAGGCTACTGGTGTTCACCAGAGCCCGCCGCAAAGCGGGATGGTCTTGCTGCGGCAGTAGCAACCAGGTCGTATCCACTAGCAACGGCTAAACCTCGCTGACTGCTGAGAAGGCATGGGACAGAAGGACTAGGCAGAGGCAAGGTCAGACGTAGCAGAAGGTCGGGGGCAGGCGGCAAGGTTCGTAGTCAAGATGGATAGCAAGGGTTCAGGTAACACAGGCTTGGACAACACTAAACGCTTTCACTGGCACAAGGCAACAAGATCCGGCAAGGGAGTGCAGGGGCAGTGAGCAGATATAGCCAGGGAACAGGTGGAAGCCAATTAAGCTAATTGGACCAGGCACCAATCATTGGTGCACTGGCCCTTTAAGTCTCAGAGAGCTGGCGCGCGCGCGCCCTAGAGAGCGGAGCCGCGCGTGCCAGCACATGACAGCAGGGGACCGGGACGGGTAAGTGACTTGGGATGCGATTCGCGAGCGGGCGCGTCCCGCTGTGCGAATCGCATCCCCGACGGCCATGTCAGTGCAGCGCTCCCGGTCAGCGGGGCCGACCGGAGCGCTGCAGGGAGAGAGACGCCGTGAGCGCTCCGGGGAGGAGCAGGGACCCGGAGCGCTCGGCGTAACAGTACCCCCCCCTTAGGTCTCCCCCTTTTTTTGTCCGACAACTGCTTTACCTGGGACGAGGACACCGGGAGTGAATGGAGGGTTTCCTCAAAGGCAGGCAGTACAGCAGGAGTGGGAATGGGGAGGGAGGGCAGAGGGCGAAGCCTGGCACGGGGCAGTGTGTCACCAGGACGGGGGCCATGAGGAGGCACTGAGGCTTGCCTGACGGGACTGGGAGGGGGGGAGAGGCACTTCCTATGGCAAGCAGAGTCCCAGTTCTTGATCTCCCCGGTGGTCCAGTCAAGGGTGGGAGAATGAAGCCGGAGCCATGGCAGACCGAGGAGGACCTCAGAGGTACAGTTGGGAAGGACGAAGAACTCAATCACTTCGTGATGGGGTCCAATACACATCAAGAGGGGTTCTGTGCGGTAACGCACGGTGCAATCCAATCTGACTCCGTTGACCGCGGAAATGTAGAGCGGCTTGACGAGACGGGTCACCGGGATGCAGAATTTATTCACCAAAGACTCCAAAATGAAATTCCCAGAGGCACCAGAGTCTAAGCAGGCCACGGCTGAGAGGGAGGAGTTGGCTGAAGGAGAAATCCGCACGGGCACCGTGAGACGTGGAGAAGCAGACTTTGAACCAAGAGACGCCACCTTTGACCGTTCTGTAGGAAACAAGTCCGACAACATCTCCATATGCAGGGAACATTGAGACAGAAATCCACGGCAGAGTCTAGAGTCCCCATCAAATTTGTCCGGCAGGGACAAGCGGAGGCTAGGAGCGGCCACTCGCTGCGGAGGAGGTGCAGGAGCTGGCGGAGGAGATGGTTGCTGCTGTAGCAGAGGCAGAAGTTGCTGTAACGTGGCGGTCAACTGCGACAGCTGCTGTCCTTGTTGGGCAATTTGCTGCGATTGCTGAGCGACCACCGTGGTAAGGTCAGCGAGACTTGGCAGCGGCACCTCAGCGGGATCCATGGCCGGATCTACTGGCCGGATCTACTGTCACGATTCGGCTTACAGGTAGTGGATCCTCTGTGTCAGCGAGGGATTGGCGTGGACCGTGCTGGTGGACCGGTTCTAAGAGGCTACTGGTGTTCACCAGAGCCCGCCGCAAAGCGGGATGGTCTTGCTGCGGCAGTAGCAACCAGGTCGTATCCACTAGCAACGGCTAAACCTCGCTGACTGCTGAGAAGGCGTGGGACAGAAGGACTAGGCAGAGGCAAGGTCAGACGTAGCAGAAGGTCGGGGGCAGGCGGCAAGGTTCGTAGTCAAGATGGATAGCAAGGGTTCAGGTAACACAGGCTTGGACAACACTAAACGCTTTCACTGGCACAAGGCAACAAGATCCGGCAAGGGAGTGCAGGGGCAGTGAGCAGATATAGCCAGGGAACAGGTGGAAGCCAATTAAGCTAATTGGACCAGGCACCAATCATTGGTGCACTGGCCCTTTAAGTCTCAGAGAGCTGGCGCGCGCGCGCCCTAGAGAGCGGAGCCGCGCGCGCCAGCACATGACAGCAGGGGACCGGGACGGGTAAGTGACTTGGGATGCGATTCGCGAGCGGGCGCGTCCCGCTGTGCGAATCGCATCCCCGACGGCCATGTCAGTGCAGCGCTCCCGGTCAGCGGGGCCGACCGGAGCGCTGCAGGGAGAGAGACGCCGTGAGCGCTCCGGGGAGGAGCAGGGACCCGGAGCGCTCGGCGTAACACGCTGTAAGTAACGTCCAGGGTGTTGGTCCCTGTGGTGTGTGGGTGTAGTGTTGTCAAGTGATTTATTGGTGTAGTGACCTCAGCTTTTACATCGGCTTTATTGTTATCGATTTCAATTGTCCTGCGCTGATTCCTCCGGGGGACACAAACGCCTCCTCTTCTGTCTCCTCTACTTTCTGGCCAAGGGCCGAGTGCTGACCCTCCAAATATATGATCTTGCCTTATTGTAATCCGATTGGTTTCGGGAAAGCTGGGACAGCCAATATTGGGGGGACAATAAGGTGTGTGTATATAACAACCCCCCATTCATCTTCTCATGACCTGTCCAGATAGGTTTCCTATTACAATAAGCTGCCTGAAGATGCAGGATAAGTTTTCGTGCTTGGTGTCTGTTCCTTCCTTCTCTATGGTCGGTGCCCCCCCCCCCCCTTATATACAGAATATCTGATCATTAATCTCTCCGTCTGGAAATAATCCTCTGTTATCCTCAGAGAGCCGGAGAGATCTACAGCTCGGCCTTAACCCTTCATCTCCTGGAGCAGAGCACACAGGCTGAAGAGATCGTAACCCCACCATAATGGGATATGGCCGCCACCATGGATGTCACTGTTGGGCATGTTAACCATACATCAAGTAGAGGGGTCCATACCAAAGGTCAAAATAGATCTCCCTTTTTGATACTGCCCCCTGCTCCTTTCCATGACTCTTCAGCCAATTTATTATCACTTTGTTCGCTAACATTGGAATGACAGTAGAGTAGAGGATCCCTTGCAGGAGCTTGGAGGCCATTACAGCCATGGAGGATGTCTAAAGACCATTGGTCACCAAACTGTGGACCACTAGGTGTTGCAAAATGACAGTCTGGGCATGCTGGGAGCTGTCGTTTTGCAGTAGCTAGAGGTCAACAGTTTGGAGATCACTGCCACAGACCATTGTGTCCAGTGCTTCTTCTCTTCTTCCAGTCCCCTGGGTGGGATCTGATGGTGTACAGGAGATCAGGGAGACAATAGGTTCATGCAGATGTCTGTAATTTCCTATGGCAGAAGAACTGTGACCAGCAAAGTCTTTTGAGTAGGGGATATGTTCTCCATCACCATAGACACTATTGCATAGATTTCATATGACCGCTACACACCAAAGTTGATGTCTCCTCTATTTCTTCATGACCTCCCATGTCCCCTCTACTTCTTTATGACCTCCCATGTCCCCTCTACTTCTTCATGACCTCCCATGTCCCCTCTACCTCTTCATGACCTCCCATGTCCCCTCTACTTCTTCATGACCTCCCATGTACACTCTACATTTTCATGACCTCCCATGTCCCCTCTATTTCTTCATGACCTCCCATGTCCCCTCTACTTCTTCATGACCTCCTATGTCCCCTCTACTTCCTCATGACCTCCAATGTCCCCTCTACTCCTTCATGACCTCTCATGTCCACTCTGCTTCTTAATGACCTCCCATGCCCCCTCTACTTCTTAATGACCTCCCATGTCCCCTCTACTTCTTCATGACCTCCTATGTCCCCTCTACTTCTTCATGACCTCCCATGTACACTCTACTTTTTCATGACCTCCCATGTCCACTCTACTTCTTAATGACCTCCCATGTCCCCTCTACTTCTTCATGACCTCCTATGTCCCCTCTACTTCTTCATGACCTCCCATGTCCTCTCTACTACTTCATGACCTCCCATGTTCACTCTACTTCTACATGACTTACCATGTCCCCTCTACTTCTTCATGACCTCCCATGTCTCCTCTACTTCTTCATGACCTCCCATGTTCACTCTACTTCTTCATCACCTCCCATGTCCCCTCTACTTTTTCATGAACTCCCATGTCCCCTCTACTTCTTCACGACCTCCCATGTCCACTCTACTTCATGACCTTCCATGTCCCCTCTACTTCTTCATGACCTCCCATGTCCTCTCTACTACTTCATGACCTCCCATGTTCACTCTACTTCTACATGACTTACCATGTCCCCTCTACTTCTTCATGACCTCCCATGTCTCCTCTACTTCTTCATGACCTCCCATGTTCACTCTACTTCTTCATCACCTCCCATGTCCCCTCTACTTTTTCATGAACTCCCATGTCCCCTCTACTTCTTCACGACCTCCCATGTCCACTCTACTTCATGACCTTCCATGTCCACTCTATTTCTTCATGACCTCCCATGTCCTCTCTACTTCTTAATGACCTCCCATGTCCCCTCTACTTCTTCATGACCTCCCATGTTCCCTCTACTTCTTTATGACCTCCCATGTCCCCTCTACTTCTTCATGACCTCCGATGTCTCCTCTACTTCTTCATGACCTCCCATGTCCACTCTACTTTTTCATGACCTCCCATGTTCCCTCTACTTCTTCATGACCTCCCATGTCCTCTCTACTTTTCATGACCTCCCATGTCCCCTTTACTTCTTCATGACCTCCCATGTCCCCTCTACTTCTTCATGACCTCCCATGTCCCCTCTATTTCTTCATGACCTCCCATGTCCTCTCTACTTCTTAATGACCTCCCATGTCCCCTCTACTTCTTCATGACCTCCCATGTTCCCTCTACTTCTTTATGACCTCCCATGTCCCCTCTACTTCTTCATGACCTCCGATGTCTCCTCTACTTCTTCATGACCTCCCATGTCCACTCTACTTTTTCATGACCTCCCATGTTCCCTCTACTTCTTCATGACCTCCCATGTCCTCTCTACTTTTCATGACCTCCCATGTCCCCTTTACTTCTTCATGACCTCCCATGTCCCCTCTACTTCTTCATGACCTCCCATGTCCCCTCTATTTCTTCATGACCTCCCATGTCCTTTCTACTTCTTTATGACCTCCCATGTCCCCTCTACTTCTTCATGACCTCCCATGTTCCCTCTACTTCTTTATGACCTCCCATGTCCCCTCTACTTCTTCATGACCTCCCATGTCCCCTTTACTTCTTCATAACCTACCATGTTCCCTCTACTTCTTCATGACCTCCCATGTCCCCTCTACTTCTTCATGACCTCCCATGTTCACTCTACTTCTTAATGACCTCCCAAGTCCACTCTACTTCTTCATGACCTCCCATGTCCCCTCTACTTCTTCATGACCTCCCATGTCCACTCTACTTTTTCATGACCTCCCATGTTCCCTCTACTTCTTCACGACCTCCCATGTCCACTCTACTTCATGACCTTCCATGTCCACTCTACTTCTTCATGACCTCCCATGTCCACTCTACTTCTTCATGTCCTCCCATGTCCCCTCTACTTCTTCATGACCTCCGATGTCTCCTCTACTTCTTCATGACCTCCCATGTCCACTCTACTTTTTCATGACCTCCCATGTTCCCTCTACTTCTTCATGACCTCCCATGTCCTCTCTACTTTTCATAACCTCCCATGTCCCCTTTACTTCTTCATGACCTCCCATGTCCCCTCTACTTCTTCATGACCTCCCATGTCCCCTCTATTTCTTCATGACCTCCCATGTCCTCTCTACTTCTTAATGACCTCCCATGTCCCCTCTACTTCTTCATGACCTCCCATGTTCCCTCTACTTCTTTATGACCTCCCATGTCCCCTCTACTTCTTCATGACCTCCCATGTCCCCTTTACTTCTTCATGACCTACCATGTTCCCTCTACTTCTTCATGACCTCCCATGTCCCCTCTACTTCTTCATGACCTCCCATGTTCACTCTACTTCTTAATGACCTCCCATGTCCACTCTACTTCTTCATGACCTCCCATGTCCCCTCTACTTCTTCATGACCTCCCATGTCCACTCTACTTTTTCATGACCTCCCATGTTCCCTCTACTTCTTCATGACCTCCCATGTCCACTCTACTTCATGACCTTTCATGTCCACTCTACTTCTTCATGACCTCCCATGTCCACTCTACTTCTTCATGTCCTCCCATGTCCCCTCTACTTCTTCATGACCTCCGATGTCTCCTCTACTTCTTCATGACCTCCCATGTCCACTCTACTTTTTCATGACCTCCCATGTTCCCTTTACTTCTTCATGACCTCCCATGTCCTCTCTACTTTTCATGATCTCCCATGTCCCCTCTACTTCTTCATGACCTCCCATGTGCTCTCTACTTCTTCATGACCTGCCATGTTCCCTCTACTTCTTTATGACCTCCCATGTCCCCTCTACTTCTTCATGACCTGCCATGTTCCCTCTACTTCTTTATGACCTCCCATGTCCCCTCTACTTCTTCATGACCTCCCATGTCCCCTCTACTTCTTCATGACCTACCATGTTCCCTCTACTTCTTCATGACCTCCCATGTCCCCTCTACTTCTTCATGACCTCCCATGTTCCCTCTACTTCTTCATGACCTCCCATGTCCCCTCTACTTCTTCATGACCTCCCATGTTCCCTCTACTTCTTCATGACCTCCCATGTCCACTCTACTTCATGACCTTTCATGTCCACTCTACTTCTTCATGACCTCCCATGTCCACTCTACTTCTTCATGTCCTCCCATGTCCCCTCTACTTCTTCATGACCTCCGATGTCTCCTCTACTTCTTCATGACCTCCCATGTCCACTCTACTTTTTCATGACCTCCCATGTTCCCTCTACTTCTTCATGACCTCCCATGTCCTCTCTACTTTTCATGATCTCCCATGTCCCCTCTACTTCTTCATGACCTCCCATGTGCTCTCTACTTCTTCATGACCTGCCATGTTCCCTCTACTTCTTTATGACCTCCCATGTCCCCTCTACTTCTTCATGACCTGCCATGTTCCCTCTACTTCTTTATGACCTCCCATGTCCCCTCTACTTCTTCATGACCTCCCATGTCCCCTCTACTTCTTCATGACCTACCATGTTCCCTCTACTTCTTCATGACCTCCCATGTCCCCTCTACTTCTTCATGACCTCCCATGTTCACTCTACTTCTTAATTACCTCCCATGTTCCCTCTACTTATTCATGACCTCCCATGTCCTCTCTACTTCTTCATGACCTCCCATGTCCCTTCTACTTCTTCATGACCTCCCATGTACCCTCTATTTCTTGATGACCTCCCATGTCCTCTCTACTTCTTCATGACCTACCATGTTCCCTCTACTTATTTATGACCTCCCATGTCCTCTCTACTTCTTCATGACCTCCCATGTCCCCTCTACTTCTTCATGACCTCCCATGTCCTCTCTACTTCTTCATGACCTACCATGTTCCCTCTACTTCTTCATGACCTCCGATGTCCTCTCTACTACTTCATGACCCCCACCACTGCTTACAACCTCTCTACTCCTTTATGACCCCCCACCACTGCTGATGTCCCCTATTTTCCTTCATGGCCTCATGCCCGCTCTACTCTATCTTGACCCCCACCACTGCTGATGTCCCCAATTCTTCTTTGCCTCTACCACAGCTGATGTCCTCTTCACTCTTTCATGACTCCCACCACTGCTTGTGTTCCCTTTTTTCCTTCACAAAAGCTGATGTTCTCTCTGTCCCTTCATGACTCATCTGACCAACGATGACCTCTCTACTCCCTCATGATTTCTACCACTGCTGACCTACTTTTTGAGCACCCCCACCACTGATAATGTCCTCTTTATCCCTTTCTAACCCCCCCCCCCCCCACTGTTGATCTCATTTCTACCCCTTCAAGGACCCAACCACTGATGCTGTCCACTCTACACCTTCATGACCCCAACAACTATTGATGTTTTTTTTTTTATTCCCTCTTGGCCCCCACCACCACTGATGTCCCCATTACTCCTTATGACCCCCATCACCGCTAATCTCCTCTACTTCTTCATGACCCCCACCATCGCTGATCTCCTCTACTTCTTCATGACCCTCACCATTGCTAATCTCCTCTACTTCTTCATGACCCCCACCACCGCTAATCTCCTCTACTTCTTCATGACCCCCACCACCGCTGATCTCCTCTACTTCTTCATGACCCCCACCATCGCTGATCTCCTCTACTTCTTCATGACCCTCACTATTGCTAATCTCCTCTACTTCTTCATGACCCCCACCATCGCTGATCTCCTCTACTTCTTCATGACCCTCACCACCGCTGATTTCCTCTACTTCTTCATGACTTCCACCATCGCTGATCTCCTCTACTTCTTCATGACCCTCACCATCGCTAATCTCCTCTACTTCTTCATGACGCCCACCATCGCTGATCTCCTCTACTTCTTCATGACCCTCACCATCGCTAATCTCCTCTACTTCTTCATGACTTCCACCACTGATGTCCTCTTTATTTTTAGTTACCAGCATGAGTAATAAGATTGGCCTGGGCCCCCGGGTTTTTATACGCTTGGACTACTAGCATAGGCTTAAAAGAGTACTCTGGTATAGAAAAACCTTTCATCTGTCCTAAGGATCGTCAAATCGCAGGGGGGTCTGACCACTGAGACCCCTTACTATGTCCGGTACGGCATCCCAGCTCTCCTCCAGAATAGGAGGGTGTCAACCAGCAGCGGCCGACATGTCCATTCAATGCATTTCTGTGGGAGAGCGGTGGGTATCTATTTGGGGAGATGCACTGGGGTATCTATTTGGCTCTCATGCAGAGGGTACGTGTTGGCCATAGCTCCATGCAGTGGTGGACACAGCTCTTTTCACGCCGGATATCACGGGGGTCCGACCGGATCTGACACATCCACTATCCATAGGATAGGGGATTTGTTTTTCTAAAATATGTTTATTCTTTCGGCGGCTCCACATTCTACAATTCCAGAGATAGAGTTTGCCGCAGAAATTCCGTAGTGTGAACAGTGCGGCAGAATTCCATTGAAAACAATCTGACACATCCACTATCCATAGGATAGGGGATACGTTTTTCTATCCCGGAGATCTCCTTTAACAAAAATTTGTCTTTGGGCCCCAGGGTAGTGTGGTAGACGGGTCAGTCCTTCCCTGGTCCAGACAGATCATAATTGAAGACAGCCGCCATGTTATACCCTCCCATCATCATGCTGCACACATTGGCCTGATACATTTTTAACACACACTGGAATCATCCATCTCTGCATGACGCTATTTTTTGTGCCGTTCTACACATTGGCCGTGCAGTTTGTTGTTTTTTTGCAAATCTATTTTATCTATTGAGAAATCAAACAAATAAACCGAGAGCGAAAAATCAGGAGGAAGGAATGATCAGGCGCGGTGGTCACCGGTGGAGCCGGGGGGGGGAATATGGGAGCAGTGAAGACAAATCCCACCATTATGGTTGTGCGGGTTTAATTGGAGCCGTATGGATCGTGCATCCTCCTACCCCGCAGGATCATGGGGAAATAAATAAATGATGGGGCATCCAAGACCCTCCAGACTGCGGCCGAGGAGGAACCTCTGCAGTGATGGACAGGTCTATGCTAATGGGCTCAGGACCCCCATGTCCCCCGCTCCCCCATCTCCTCCGCTCGCTGCTCTTTGGTTACATGTGACCTCAGCTGGTCCGGGGGATGTTGGTTGCTGTTGTGAATTAATTGTGCGCTGTGAATCGCAGCTGAAGGGATCTTTATCCGGGGAAAGCGAGAGCCTTGGGGAATATGGGGATTCCAGAGAAGGAGGGAGGAAGAGGGGGGGGGGGGCGCTCATGATCCGGAGACGGGGGCACTCGGATAAATCCTCCGCACCGGAAAAAAACAGATGGAGGCCAAGAAAAAGCAGAAAACAGACAAATAGTCGAATAGCGGATAACGTGCGGGTGCAGGTCGAGGATGGCGGATCTGTGTCTGCCGTATTGATCCTATCGATCCGTTGTCATTGATCTCCGTCTCCTCCAGCGTTCGCCGCCGCTGGAGCATTATTAACCCCTTAACTACCCAGCTTTTTTTTATATTTAAATTTTGAAAACCACATCTTTTTTTTTTTATATTATTTTTGTTTATTTATTTATGTATTATTTATTTATTATTATTATTTTGTTTTATTTATTATTATTTTTTATTGACATTTTGAAAGCCAAATCTTTTTAATATTTTTTGTTTGTTTATTTATTTATTCATGTATTATTATTATTTATTTTATTATTTATTTATTTATTTTTTATTATTTATTAATTAATTATTTATTATTTGTTAATTTATTTATTTTGCAAATAAGTTAAAATTTTGGTTTCAGCTATTTTAGTTTCAAAGGTTTAGATCAGTGTTTCCCAAGCAGGGTGCCTCCAGCTGTTGCAAAACTACAACTCCTAGCATGCTCGGACAGCCTTCGGCTGTCCGAGCATGCCGGGAGTTGGAGTTTTGCAACAGCTGGAGGCACCCTGCTTGGAAAAAACTGGTTTATATTGCGGTTAATTAATTAATTAACACTATTAATTAACGCTATTAGGGACAGCAGTCAGTGAGAAAATATTTATTTTTTATTTATTTATTTATTTATTCTTTGTTTGTTTATTTTGCAAACAAGTTTTCATTTTAGTTTCAGCAATTTTAGTTTCAAAGGTTTAAATCAGTGTTCCCCAACCAGGGTGCCTCCAGCTCTTGCAAAGCTACAACTCCCAGCATGCTCGGCTGTCCAGGCATGCTGGGAGTTGTAGTTTTGCAACAGCTGGAGGCACCCTGCTTGGGGAAACACTGGTTTATATTAATGTTATAAAACAGAATCCGGACGTGCGGGTGCCGGTCGAGGATGGCGGATCCGTGTCTGCCGTATTGATCCTATCGATCCGTTGTCATTGATCTCCGGCTCCTCCAGCATTTGCAGCCGCACCATTGTTAACCCCTTAACTACCCAGCTTAAATTTTTTTATATTTAAATTTTGAAAACCACATCTTTGTTATATTATTTTGGTTTATTTATTTATGTATTATTCATTTATTTATTTGTATTATTATAATTTTTTATTTATTTATTTTTTCATTAAAATGTTGAAAGCCAAATCTTTTAAAGATCTTTTTGTTTATATATTTATGTATGTATATATATATATATATATATATATATATATATATATATTTTTTTTTTTTATTATTATTATTTATTTATTCATTTATTTTTATTATTTATTATTTATTTATTTATTATTTGCTTATTTATTTTGCAAATAAGTTTTCATTTTGGTTTCAGCAATTTTAGTTTCAAAGGTTTAGATCAGTTGTTACGCCGAGCGCTCCGGGTCCCCGCTCCTCCCCGGAGCGCTCGCTACACTCTCCCCACTGCAGCGCTCCGGTCAGATCCACTGACCCGGGGCGCTGCGATTCCGCTTCCAGCCGGGATGCGATTCGCGATGCGGGTAGCGCCCGCTCGCGATGCGCACCCCGGCTCCCGTACCTGACTCGCTCTCCCTCGGTCCTGTCCCGGCGCGCGCGGCCCCGCTCCCTAGGGCGCGCGCGCGCCGGGTCTTTGCGATTTAAAGGGCCACTGCGCCGCTGATTGGCGCAGTGATTCCAATTAGTGTGTTCACCTGTGCACTTCCCTATATCACCTCACTTCCCCTGCACTCCCTTGCCGGATCTTGTTGCCTTAGTGCCAGTGAAAGCGTTTCCTTGTGTGTTCCTAGCCTGTGTTCCAGACCTCCTGCCGTTGCCCCTGACTACGATCCTTGCTGCCTGCCCCGACCTTCTGCTACGTCCGACCTTGCTTCTGTCTACTCCCTTGTACCGCGCCTATCTTCAGCAGCCAGAGAGGTGAGCCGTTGCTAGTGGATACGACCTGGTCACTACCGCCGCAGCAAGACCATCCCGCTTTGCGGCGGGCTCTGGTGAAAACCAGTAGTGACTTAGAACCGATCCACTAGCACGGTCCACGCCAATCCCTCTCTGGCACAGAGGATCCACTACCTGCCAGCCGGCATCGTGACAGTAGATCCGGCCATGGATCCCGCTGAAGTTCCTCTGCCAGTTGTCGCTGACCTCACCACGGTGGTCGCCCAGCAGTCACAACAGATAGCGCAACAAGGTCAACAGCTGTCTCAACTGACCGTTATGCTACAGCAGTTCCTACCACAGCTTCAGCAGTCATCTCCTCCGCCAGCTCCTGCACCTCCTCCGCAGCGAGTGGCCGCTCCTGGTCTACGCCTATCCTTGCCGGATAAATTTGATGGGGACTCTAAGTTTTGCCGTGGCTTTCTTTCCCAATGTTCCCTGCATCTGGAGATGATGTCGGACCAGTTTCCCACTGAAAGGTCTAAGGTGGCTTTCGTAGTCAGCCTTCTGTCTGGAAAAGCCCTGTCTTGGGCCACACCGCTCTGGGACCGCAATGACCCCGTCACTGCCTCTGTACACTCCTTCTTCTCGGAAATCCGAAGTGTCTTTGAGGAACCTGCCCGAGCCTCTTCTGCTGAGACTGCCCTGTTGAACCTGGTCCAGGGTAATTCTTCCGTTGGCGAGTATGCCGTACAATTCCGTACTCTTGCTTCAGAATTATCCTGGAATAATGAGGCCCTCTGCGCGACCTTTAAAAAAGGCCTATCCAGCAACATTAAAGATGTTCTGGCCGCACGAGAAATTCCTGCTAATCTACATGAACTCATTCACCTAGCCACTCGCATTGACATGCGTTTTTCCGAAAGGCGTCAGGAGCTCCGCCAGGATATGGACTCTGTTCGCACGAGGCGTTTCTTCTCCTCGGCTCCTCTCTCCTCTGGTCCCCTGCAATCCGTTCCTGTGCCTCCCGCCGTGGAGGCTATGCAGGTCGACCGGTCTCGCCTGACACCTCAAGAGAGGACACGACGCCGCATGGAGAACCTCTGCCTGTACTGTGCTAGTACCGAACACTTCCTGAGGGATTGTCCTATCCGTCCTCCCCGCCTGGAAAGACGTACGCTGACTCCGCACAAAGGTGAGACAGTCCTTGATGTCTACTCTGCTTCTCCACGTCTTACTGTGCCTGTGCGGATATCTGCCTCTGCCTTCTCCTTCTCTACTGTGGCCTTCTTGGACTCTGGATCTGCAGGAAATTTTATTTTGGCCTCTCTCGTCAACAGGTTCAACATCCCAGTGATCAGTCTCGCCAGACCCCTTTACATCAATTGTGTAAACAATGAAAGATTGGACTGTACCATACGTTTCCGCACGGAGCCCCTTCTAATGAGCATCGGATCTCATCACGAGAGGATTGAACTTTTGGTCCTCCCCAATTGCACTTCGGAAATTCTCCTTGGACTTCCCTGGCTTCAACTTCATTCCCCAACCCTGGATTGGTCCACTGGGGAGATCAAGAGTTGGGGGCCCTCTTGTTCCAAGGACTGTCTAAAACCGGTTCCCAGTAACCCTTGCCGTGACTCTGTGGTTCCTCCAGTAACCGGTCTCCCTAAGGCCTATATGGACTTCGCGGATGTTTTCTGCAAAAAACAAGCTGAGACTCTACCTCCTCACAGGCCTTATGATTGTCCTATCGACCTCCTCCCGGGCACTACTCCACCCCGGGGCAGAATTTATCCTCTCTCTGCCCCAGAGACTCTTGCCATGTCTGAATACGTCCAGGAAAATTAAAAAAAGGGCTTTATCCGTAAATCCTCCTCTCCTGCCGGAGCCGGATTTTTCTTTGTGTCCAAAAAAGATGGCTCCCTACGTCCTTGCATTGACTACCGCGGTCTTAATAAAATCACGGTTAAGAACCGCTACCCCCTACCCCTCATCTCTGAACTCTTTGATCGCCTCGAAGGTGCCCACATCTTTACTAAACTGGACTTAAGAGGTGCTTATAACCTCATCCGCATCAGAGAGGGGGATGAGTGGAAAACGGCATTTAACACCAGAGATGGACACTTTGAGTATCTGGTCATGCCCTTTGGCCTGTGCAACGCCCCTGCTGTCTTCCAAGACTTTGTTAATGACATTTTTCATGATCTTTTATACTCCTGTGTTGTTGTATATCTGGACGATATCCTAATTTTTTCTGCCAATCTAGAAGAACACCGCCAGCATGTCCGTATGGTTCTTCAGAGACTTCGTGACAATCAACTCTATGCCAAAATTGAGAAATGTCTGTTTGAATGCCAATCTCTTCCTTTTCTAGGATACTTGGTCTCTGGCCAGGGACTACAAATGGATCCAGACAAACTCTCTGCCGTCTTAGATTGGCCACGCCCCTCCGGACTCCGTGCTATCCAACGCTTTTTGGGGTTCGCCAATTATTACAGGCAATTTATTCCACATTTTTCTACCGTTGTGGCTCCTATCGTGGCTTTAACCAAAAAAAATGCCGATCCCAAGTCTTGGCCTCCTCAAGCGGAAGACGCCTTTAAACGACTCAAGTCTGCCTTTTCTTCGGCTCCCGTGCTCTCCAGACCTGACCCTTCCAAACCCTTCCTATTGGAGGTTGATGCCTCCTCAGTGGGAGCTGGAGCTGTTCTTCTACAAAAAAATTCTTCCGGGCATGCTGTCACTTGTGGTTTTTTTTCTAGGACCTTCTCTCCGGCGGAGAGGAACTACTCCATCGGGGATCGAGAGCTTCTAGCCATCAAATTAGCACTTGAGGAATGGAGGCATCTGCTGGAGGGATCAAGATTTCCAGTTATTATTTACACCGACCACAAGAACCTCTCCTACCTCCAGTCTGCCCAACGGCTGAATCCTCGCCAGGCCCGGTGGTCTCTGTTCTTTGCCCGATTTAATTTTGAAATTCACTTTCGGCCTGCCGATAAGAACATTAGGGCCGATGCTCTCTCTCGTTCCTCGGATGCCTCAGAAGTTGAACTCTCTCCGCAACACATCATTCCACCTGACTGCCTGATCTCCACTTCTCCAGCCTCCATCAGGCAAACTCCTCCAGGAAAGACCTTTGTTTCTCCACGCCAACGCCTCGGAATCCTCAAATGGGGTCACTCCTCCCATCTCGCAGGTCATGTGGGCATCAAGAAATCTGTGCAACTCATCTCCCGCTTCTATTGGTGGCCGACTCTGGAGACGGATGTTGTGGACTTTGTGCGAGCCTGCACTATCTGTGCCCGGGATAAGACTCCTCGCCAGAAGCCCGCTGGTTTTCTTCATCCTCTGCCTGTCCCCGAACAGCCTTGGTCTCTGATTGGTATGGATTTTATTACTGATTTACCCCCTTCCCGTGGCAACACTGTTATTTGGGTGGTCGTTGATCGATTCTCCAAAATGGCACATTTCATCCCTCTTCCTGGTCTTCCTTCAGCGCCTCAGTTGGCTAAACAATTTTTTGTACACATTTTTCGTCTTCACGGGTTGCCTACGCAGATCGTCTCGGATAGAGGCGTCCAATTCGTGTCTAAATTCTGGAGGGCTCTCTGTAAACAACTCAAGATTAAATTAAATTTTTCTTCTGCATATCATCCCCAATCCAATGGACAAGTAGAAAGAATTAACCAGGTCTTGGGTGATTATTTACGACATTTTGTTTCCTCCCGCCAGGATGACTGGGCAGATCTCCTTCCATGGGCCGAATTCTCGTATAACTTCAGAGTCTCTGAATCTTCCTCCAAATCCCCATTTTTCGTGGTGTACGGCCGTCACCCTCTTCCCCCCCTCCCTACCCCCTTGCCCTCTGGTCTGCCCGCTGTGGATGAAATTTCTCGTGACCTTTCCATCATATGGAGAGAGACCCAAAATTCTCTCTTACAGGCTTCATCACGCATGAAGAAGTTCGCGGATAAGAAAAGAAGAGCTCCTCCCATTTTTTCCCCTGGAGACAAGGTATGGCTCTCCGCTAAATATGTCCGCTTCCGTGTCCCTAGCTACAAGTTGGGACCACGTTATCTTGGTCCTTTCAAAATTTTGTGTCAGATTAATCCTGTCTCTTATAAACTTCTTCTTCCTCCTTCTCTTCGTATCCCTAATGCCTTTCACGTTTCTCTTCTTAAACCACTCATCATCAACCGTTTCTCTCCCAAATCTGTTCCTCCCACTCCTGTTTCCGGCTCCTCGGACATCTTCTCCGTCAAAGAGATCCTAGCTTCTAAAAAGGTCAGAGGGAAAACCTTTTTTTTAGTGGATTGGGAGGGTTGTGGTCCAGAAGAGAGATCCTGGGAACCTGAGGACAACATCCTAGACAAAAGTCTGCTCCTCAGGTTCTCAGGCTCTAAGAAGAGGGGGAGACCCAAGGGGGGGGGGGGTACTGTTACGCCGAGCGCTCCGGGTCCCCGCTCCTCCCCGGAGCGCTCGCTACACTCTCCCCACTGCAGCGC
Source organism: Hyla sarda (assembly GCF_029499605.1). Classification (NCBI taxonomy): domain Eukaryota; kingdom Metazoa; phylum Chordata; class Amphibia; order Anura; family Hylidae; genus Hyla; species Hyla sarda. The sequence continues at coordinate 226,250,641 of NC_079196.1, forward strand.
TCCGGTCAGATCCACTGACCCGGGGCGCTGCGATTCCGCTTCCAGCCGGGATGCGATTCGCGATGCGGGTAGCGCCCGCTCGCGATGCGCACCCCGGCTCCCGTACCTGACTCGCTCTCCCTCGGTCCTGTCCCGGCGCGCGCGGCCCCGCTCCCTAGGGCGCGCCGGGTCTTTGCGATTTAAAGGGCCACTGCGCCGCTGATTGGCGCAGTGATTCCAATTAGTGTGTTCACCTGTGCACTTCCCTATATCACCTCACTTCCCCTGCACTCCCTTGCCGGATCTTGTTGCCATCGTGCCAGTGAAAGCGTTTCCTTGTGTGTTCCTAGCCTGTGTTCCAGACCTCCTGCCGTTGCCCCTGACTACGATCCTTGCTGCCTGCCCCGACCTTCAGCTACGTCCGACCTTGCTTCTGCCTACTCCCTTGTACCGCGCCTATCTTCAGCAGCCAGAGAGGTGAGCCGTTGCTAGTGGATACGACCTGGTCACTACCGCCGCAGCAAGACCATCCCGCTTTGCGGCGGGCTCTGGTGAAAACCAGTAGTGACTTAGAACCGATCCACTAGCACGGTCCACGCCAATCCCTCTCTGGCACAGAGGATCCACTACCTGCCAGCCGGCATCGTGACATCAGTGTTTCCCAAGCAGGGAATGCATGCTGGGAGTTGTAGTTTTGCAACAGCTGGAGGCACCCTGCTTGGACAAAAAACTGTTTTATATTAATATTAATTAATTAACTATATTAGAGACGGCAGCCAGTGAGAAAATAAATATTTATTTATTATTTATTTATTATTTATTTATTTATTATTAGTTTTTTTTATTTATTTACTATTTTTTTTGCTTATTTTGCAAACAAGTTTTCATTTAAGTTTCAACAATTTTACTTTCAAAGGTTTAAATCAGTGTTTTCCAACCAGGATGCCTCCAGCTGTTGCAAAACTACAACTCCCAGCATGCTCGGCTGTCCGAGCATGCTGGGAGTTGTAGTTTTGCAACAGCTGGAGGCACCCTGGTTGGGGAAATACTGGTTTATATTAATTAGAAAACAGAATCCGGATTAACCCTTGCAGGGGAGTCCCATGCTATCAGTGACAGTAACACAGCCAGTGAGAAAAGGAATAAAGAACAAACAATAAGGCGACGTTCACATTACGGAATTGCGGGCGCTGCTGTAGTTGTTCCGCACTAGGACCGCATGGACATGCACCATCAATATTGACGGCAATGCGGTCTGTGTGCAATTCCACCAAAAAAGAAAAAATATGTTTATTCTTTCGGTGGCTCCAAAGTCTAGAATGGAGTCCAGTCCAGAGATAGAGTTTGCCGCAGAAATTCCGTAGTGTGAACAGTGCGGCAGAATTCCATTGAAAACAATGGGGGGGAGGGGGCGCGGCGGCTACAGCGGAATTCAGTTCGAAAAGTCCGCAGTGTGAATGTGGCCTAAAATTTTTTGGGGAGTTGTGCCAAGTGGGAGGGAAGGAGGCTGGAAGAGGGCTTGGCTTTGCATGGAGGGGGCGGGCAGGGGGCGTGTCCCTCCTAGCATGTGACTTTGGGACTGACTGATTTGCTCAGAGCAATACGACAGCAGCCGATGGATTCACACGCGCCTCTTACCGGATCCATTAAACAAAAAATTTACTTTGCCCACCAAAATATCGCAGGTGACAAATGTCCCCCAGTGTGGTGCGGGCTCGAGCGCGACTGCGCAAAAATTTGCAGGACGGAGCAAAAAAAAAAATTCACGAATCTTAAAGAGGTACTCCGGTGGAAAACATTTAAAAATTTTTTTGATTAACTGTTGCCAGAAAGTTATATAGATTTGTAAATTACTTCTATATAAAAATCTTAATCCTTCCGGTCCTTCCGCTCTACAGGAAGTTGTGTAGTTCTTTTCTGTCTGACCACAGTGCTCTCTGCTGACACCTCTGTCCATGTTAGGAACTGTCCAAAGCAGGATAGGTTTGCTATGGGGATTTGCTTCTGCTCTGGACAGTTCCTGATACGGACAGAGGTGTCAGCACAGAGCACTGTGGTCAGACTGGAAATAACTACACAACTTCCTGTGGAGCATACAGCAGCTGATAAGTACTGGAAGAGTTAAGATTTAATATAGAAGCAATTTACAAATCTGTATAACTCAATTCTGGCACCAGTTGGTTTAAAAAAAAAAATGTTTTCCACTGGAGTGCCCCTTTAAATAGTCTCATGTGATACATCAGCTACTGCTGCATAGGTCAAAGCAGCTTCAACATTGTCCTGAAGAGTTTAGCTAAAATAATCTAAGCAAAAAAGTCTGAAACATTTTAGTCCAAATATTTGTGACAAGACATAAAAAAGTGAAAATACAAAAATATAATAATAAGCATCTATTCCACACAGATGGAGCGTCTTCTGCGGCCCACCGGGGACCACCCACCGCCAAGAAATACATCTGCACGATTTGTATCCTGAAGTGTTCACAATAGTGAGTGCAGCTCTGGAGTATATTAACCCCTTCTATAGTGAGTGCAGCTCTAGGGTATATTAACCCCTTCTATAGTGAGTGCAGCTCTAGGGTATATTAACCCCTTCTATAGTGAGTGCAGCTCTAGGGTATATTAACCCCTTCTATAGTGAGTATAGTGAGTGCAGCTCTGGAGTATATTAACCCCTTCTATAGTGAGTGCAGCTCTAGGGTATATTAACCCCTTCTATAGTGAGTGCAGCTCTAGGGTATATTAACCCCTTCTATAGTGAGTATAGTGAGTGCAGCTCTGGAGTATATTAACCCCTTCTATAGTGAGTGCAGCTCTGGAGTATATTAACCCCTTCTATAGTGAGTGCAGCTCTGGAGTATATTAACCCCTTCTATAGTGAGTATAGTGAGTGCAGCTCTGGAGTATATTAACCCCTTCTATAGTGAGTGCAGCTCTGGAGTATATTAACCCCTTCTATAGTGAGTGCAGCTCTAGGGTATATTAACCCCTTCTATAGTGAGTATAGTGAGTGCAGCTCTGGAGTATATTAACCCCTTCTATAGTGAGTATAGTGAGTGCAGCTCTGGAGTATATTAACCCCTTCTATAGTGAGTATAGTGAGTGCAGCTCTGGAGTATATTAACCCCTTCTATAGTGAGTGCAGCTCTGGAGTATATTAACCCCTTCTATAGTGAGTGCAGCTCTAGGGTATATTAACCCCTTCTATAGTGAGTGCAGCTCTAGGGTATATTAACCCCTTCTATAGTGAGTATAGTGAGTGCAGCTCTGGAGTATATTAACCCCTTCTATAGTGAGTATAGTGAGTGCAGCTCTAGGGTATATTCACCCCTTCTATAGTGAGTATAGTGAGTGCAGCTCTGGAGTATATTAACCCCTTCTATAGTGAGTATAGTGAGTGCAGCTCTGGAGTATATTAACCCCTTCTATAGTGAGTGCAGCTCTGGAATATATTAACCCCTTCTATAGTGAGTATAGTGAGTGCAGCTCTAGGGTATATTAACCCCTTCTATAGTGAGTGCAGCTCTGGAGTATATTAACCCCTTCTATAGTGAGTGAAACTCTAGGGTATATTAACCCCTTCTATAGTGAGTATAGTGAGTGCAGCTCTAGGGTATATTAACCCCTTCTATAGTGAGTATAGTGAGTGCATCTCTGGAGTATATTAACCCCTTCTATAGTGAGTGCAGCTCTAGGGTATATTAACCTCTTCTATAGTGAGTGCAGCTCTAGGGTATATTAACCCCTTCTATAGTGAGTATAGTGAGTGCAGCTCTAGGGTATATTAACCCCTTCTATAGTGAGTATAGTGAGTGCAGCTCTAGGGTATATTAACCCCTTCTATAGTGAGTATAGTGAGTGCAGCTCTAGGGTATATTAACCCATTCTATAGTGAGTATAGTGAGTGCAGCTCTGGAGTATATTAACCCCTTCTATAGTGAGTATAGTGAGTGCAGCTCTGGAGTATATTAAACCCTTCTAGAGTGAGTATAGTGAGTGCAGCTCTGGAATATATTAACCCCTTCTATAGTGAGTGCAGCTCTGGAGTATATTAACCCCTTCTATAGTGAGTATAGTGAGTGCAGCTCTAGGGTATATTAACCCCTTCTATAGTGAGTGCAGCTCTAGGGTATATTAACCCCTTCTATAGTGAGTATAGTGAGTGCAGCTCTAGGGTATATTAACCCCTTCTATAGTGAGTATAGTGAGTGCAGCTCTGGAGTATATTAACCCCTTCTATAGTGAGTGCAGCTCTAGGGTATATTAACCCCTTCTATAGTGAGTGCAGCTCTAGGGTATATTAACCCCTTCTATAGTGAGTGCAGCTCTAGGGTATATTAACCCCTTCTATAGTGAGTATAGTGAGTGCAGCTCTAGGGTATATTAACCCCTTCTATAGTGAGTATAGTGAGTGCAGCTCTGGAGTATATTAACCCCTTCTATAGTGAGTGCAGCTCTAGGGTATATTAACCCCTTCTATAGTGAGTGCAGCTCTAGGGTATATTAACCCCTTCTATAGTGAGTGCAGCTCTAGGGTATATTAACCCCTTCTATAGTGAGTATAGTGAGTGCAGCTCTAGGGTATATTAACCCCTTCTATAGTGAGTATAGTGAGTGCAGCTCTGGAGTATATTAACCCCTTCTATAGTGAGTATACTGAGTGCAGCTCTGGAGTATATTAACCCCTTATATAGTGAGTGTAGTGAGTGCAGCTCTAGGGTATATTAACCCCTTCTATAGTGAGTATAGTGAGTGCAGCTCTAGGGTATATTAACCCCTTCTGTAGTGAGTATAGTGAGTGCAGCTCTGGAGTATATTAACCCCTTCTATAGTGAGTACAGCTCTGGAATATATTAACCCCTTCTATAGTGAGTATAGTGAGTGCAGCTCAGGAATATATTAACCCCTTCTATAGTGAGTGCAGCTCTGGAGTATATTAACCCGTTCTATGGTGAGTATAGTGAGTGCAGCTCTGGAGTATATTAACCCCTTCTGTAGTGAGTATAGTGAGTGCAGCTCTGGAGTATAATAACCCCTTCTATAGTGAGTGCAGCTAAGGAGTATATTAACCCCTTCAATGGTGAGTATAGTGAGTGCAGCTCTGGGGTATATTAACCCCTTCTATAGTGAGTATAGTTAGTGCAGGTCTGGAGTATATTAACCCCTTCAATGGTGAGTATAGTGAGTGCAGCTAAGGAGTATATTAACCCCTTCTATAGTGAGTATAGTGAGTGCAGTTCTGGAGTATATTAACCCCTACTATAGTGAGTATAGTGAGTGCAGTTCTGGAGTATATTAACCCCTTCTATAGTGAGTGTAGTGAGTGCAGCTCAGGAGTATATTAACCCCTTCTATAGTGAGTATAGCGAGTGCAGCTCTGGAGTATATTAACCCCTTCTATATTGAGTATAGTGAGTGCAGCTCTGGAGTATATTAACCCCTTCTATAGTGAGTGCAGCTCTGGAGTATATTAACCCCTTCTATAGTGAGTATAGTGAGTGCAGCTCTGGAGTATGTTAACCCCTTCTATAGTGAGTATAGTGAGTGCAGCTCTGGAGTATATTAACCCCTTCTATAGTGAGTATAGTGAGTGCAGCTAAGGAGTATATTACCTCCTTCTATAGTGAGTATAGTGAGTGCAGCTCTGGAGTATATTAACCCCTTCTATAGTGAGTGCAGCTCTGGAGTATATTAACCCCTTCTATAGTGAGTATAGTGAGTGCAGCTAAGGAGTATATTACCTCCTTCTATAGTGAGTATAGTGAGTGCAGCTCTGTAGTATATTAACCCCTTCTATAGTGAGTGCAGCTCAGGAATATATTAACCCCTTCTATAGTGAGTGCAGCTCTGGAGTATATTAACCCGTTCTATGGTGAGTATAGTGAGTGCAGCTCTGGAGTATATTAACCCCTTCTGTAGTGAGTATAGTGAGTGCAGCTCTGGAGTATATTAACCCCTTCTATATTGAGTGCAGCTAAGGAGTATATTAACCCCTTCTATGGTGAGTATAGTGAGTGCAGCTCTGGGGTATATTAACCCCTTCTATGGTGAGTATAGTGAGTGCAGCTCTGGAGTATATTAACCCCTTCTATAGTGAGTATACTGAGTGCAGCTCTGGAGTATATTAACCCCTTCTATAGTGAGTGCAGCTCTGGAATATATTAACCCCTTCTATAGTGAGTAAAGTGAGTGCAGCTCTGGAGCATATTAACTCCTTCTATAGTGAGAATAGTGAGTGCAGCTCTGGATTATATTAACCCCTTCTATAGTGAGTATAGTGAGTACAGCTCTGGAGTATATTAACCCCTTCTATGGTGAGTATAGTGAGTGCAGCTCTGGAGTATATTAACCCCTTCTAAAGTGAGTATAGTGAGTGCAGCTCTGGAGTATATTAACCCCTTCTATAGTGAGTATAGGGAGTGCAGCTCTGGAGTATATTAACCCCTTCTATAGTGAGTGCAACTCTAGGGTATATTAACCCCTTCTATAGTGAGTATAGTGAGTGCAGCTCTAGGGTATATTAACCCCTTCTGTAGTGAGTATAGTGAGTGCAGCTCTGGAGTATATTAACCCCTTCTATAGTGAGTGCAGCTCTAGGGTATATTAACCCCTTCTATAGTGAGTGCAGCTCTAGGGTATATTAACCCCTTCTATAGTGAGTATAGTGAGTGCAGCTCTGGAGTATATTAACCCCTTCTATAGTGAGTATAGTGAGTGCAGCTCTAGGGTATATTAACCCCTTCTATAGTGAGTATAGTGAGTGCAGCTCTAGGGTATATTAACCCCTTCTATAGTGAGTATAGTGAGTGCAGCTCTAGGGTATATTAACCCCTTCTATAGTGAGTGCAGCTCTAGGGTATATTAACCCCTTCTATAGTGAGTATAGTGAGTGCAGCTCTGGAGTATATTAACCCCTTCTATAGTGAGTATAGTGAGTGCAGCTCTGGAGTATATTAACCCCTTCTAGAGTGAGTATAGTGAGTGCAGCTCTGGAGTATATTAACCCCTTCTATAGTGAGTATAGTGAGTGCAGGTCTGGAGTATATTAACCCCTTCTATGGTGAGTATAGTGAGTGCAGCTAAGGAGTATATTAACCCCTTCTATAGTGAGTAAAGTGAGTGCAGCTCTGGAGCATATTAACTCCTTCTATAGTGAGAATAGTGAGTGCAGCTCTGGATTATATTAACCCCTTCTATAGTGAGTATAGTGAGTACAGCTCTGGAGTATATTAACCCCTTCTATGGTGAGTATAGTGAGTGCAGCTCTGGAGTATATTAACCCCTTCTAAAGTGAGTATAGTGAGTGCAGCTCTGGAGTATATTAACCCCTTCTATAGTGAGTATAGGGAGTGCAGCTCTGGAGTATATTAACCCCTTCTATAGTGAGTGCAACTCTAGGGTATATTAACCCCTTCTATAGTGAGTATAGTGAGTGCAGCTCTAGGGTATATTAACCCCTTCTGTAGTGAGTATAGTGAGTGCAGCTCTGGAGTATATTAACCCCTTCTATAGTGAGTGCAGCTCTAGGGTATATTAACCCCTTCTATAGTGAGTGCAGCTCTAGGGTATATTAACCCCTTCTATAGTGAGTATAGTGAGTGCAGCTCTGGAGTATATTAACCCCTTCTATAGTGAGTATAGTGAGTGCAGCTCTAGGGTATATTAACCCCTTCTATAGTGAGTATAGTGAGTGCAGCTCTAGGGTATATTAACCCCTTCTATAGTGAGTATAGTGAGTGCAGCTCTAGGGTATATTAACCCCTTCTATAGTGAGTGCAGCTCTAGGGTATATTAACCCCTTCTATAGTGAGTATAGTGAGTGCAGCTCTGGAGTATATTAACCCCTTCTATAGTGAGTATAGTGAGTGCAGCTCTGGAGTATATTAACCCCTTCTAGAGTGAGTATAGTGAGTGCAGCTCTGGAGTATATTAACCCCTTCTATAGTGAGTATAGTGAGTGCAGGTCTGGAGTATATTAACCCCTTCTATGGTGAGTATAGTGAGTGCAGCTAAGGAGTATATTAACCCCTTCTATAGTGAGTATAGTGAGTGCAGTTCTGGAGTATATTAACCCCTACTATGGTGAGTATAGTGAGTGCAGCTCTTGAGTATATTAACCCCTTCTATAGTGAGTATAGTGAGTGCAGCTCTGGAGTATATTAACCCCTTCTATAGTGAGTGTAGTGAGTGCAGCTCAGGAGTATATTAACCCCTTCTATATTGAGTATAGTGAGTGCAGCTCTGGAGTATATTAACCCCTTCTATAGTGAGTGCAGCTCTGGAGTATATTAACCCCTTCTATAGTGAGTATAGTGAGTGCAGCTCTGGAGTATGTTAACCCCTTCTATAGTGAGTATAGTGAGTGCAGCTCTGGAGTATATTAACCCCTTCTATGGTGAGTATAGTGAGTGCAGCTAAGGAGTATATTACCCCCTTCTATAGTGAGTATAGCGAGTGCAGCTCTGGAGTATATTAACCCCTTCTATAGTGAGTACAGCTCTGGAATATATTAACCCCTTCTATAGTGAGTATAGTGAGTGCAGCTCAGGAATATATTAACCCCTTCTATAGTGAGTGCAGCTCTGGAGTATATTAACCCGTTCTATGGTGAGTTTAGTGAGTGCAGCTCTGGAGTATATTAACCCCTTCTGTAGTGAGTATAGTGAGTGCAGCTCTGGAGTATATTAACCCCTTCTATAGTGAGTATAGTGAGTGCAGCTCTGGAGTATATTAACCCCTTCTATAGTGAGTATAGTGAGTGCAGGTCTGGAGTATATTAACCCCTTCTATGGTGAGTATAGTGAGTGCAGCTCTGGTGTATATTAACCCCTTCTATAGTGAGTATAGTGAGTGCAGCTCTGTAGTATGTTAACCCCTTCTATAGTGAGTATAGTGAGTGCAGCTCTGGAGTATATTAACCCCTTCTATAGTGAGTATAGTGAGTGCAGCTCTGGTGTATATTAACCCCTTCTATAGTGAGTGCAGCTAAGGAGTATATTAACCCCTTCTATGGTGAGTATAGTGAGTGCAGCTCTGGGGTATATTAACCCCTTCTATGGTGAGTATAGTGAGTGCAGCTCTGGAGTATATTAACCCCTTCTATAGTGAGTATACTGAGTGCAGCTCTGGAGTATATTAACCCCTTCTATAGTGAGTGCAGCTCTGGAATATATTAACCCCTTCTATAGTGAGTAAAGTGAGTGCAGCTCTGGAGCATATTAACCCCTTCTATAGTGAGAATAGTGAGTGCAGCTCTGGATTATATTAACCCCTTCTATAGTGAGTATAGTGAGTGCAGCTCTGGAGTATATTAACCCCTTCTATGGTGAGTATAGTGAGTGCAGCTCTGGAGTATATTAACCCTTTCTAAAGTGAGTATAGTGAGTGCAGCTCTGGAGTATATTAACCCCTTCTATAGTGAGTATAGGGAGTGCAGCTCTGGAGTATATTAACCCCTTCTATAGTGAGTGCAGCTCTGGAGTATATTAACCCCTTCTATAGTGAGAATAGTGAGTGCAGCTCTGGAGTATATTAACCCCTTCTAAAGTGAGTATAGTGAGTGCAGCTCTGGAGTATATTAACCCCTTCTATAGTGAGCATAGTGAGTGCAGCTCTGGAGTATATTAACCCCTTCTATAGTGAGTATAGTGAGTGCAGCTCTGGAGTATATTAACCCCTTCTATAGTGAGTATAGTGAGTGCAGCTCTGGTGTATATTAACCCCTTCTATAGTGAGTATAGTGAGTGCAGCTCTGGAGTATATTAACCCCTTCTATAGTGAGTGCAGCTCTGGAATATATTAACCCCTTCTATAGTGAGTATAGTGAGTGCAGCTCTAGAGTATATTAACCCCTTCTATAGTGAGAATAGTGAGTGCAGCTCTGGAGTATATTAACCCCTTCTATGGTGAGTATAGTGAGTGCAGCTCTGGAGTATATTAACCCCTTCTATAGTGAGTATAGTGAGTGCAGCTAAGGAGTATATTAACCCCTTCTATAGTGAGTATAGTGAGTGCAGCTCTGGAGTATATTAACCCCTTCTATGGTGAGTATAGTGAGTGCAGCTCTGGAGTATATTAACCCCTTCTATAGTGAGTATAGTGAGTGCAGCTCTGGAGTATATTAACCTTTTCTATAGTGAGAATAGTGAGTGCAGCTCTGGAGTATATTAACCCCTTCTATAGTGAGTAAAGTGAGTGCAGCTCTGGAGTATATTAACCCCTTCTATGATGACTATAGTGAGTGCAGCTCTGGAGTATATGAACCCCTTCTATGGTGAGTATAGTGAGTGCAGCTCTGGAGTATATTAACCCCTACTATAGTGAGTATAGTGAGTGCAGCTCTGGAGTATATTAACCCCTTCTATAGGGAGTATGGTGAGTACAGCTCTGTAGTATATTAACCCCTTCTATAGGGAGTATAGTGAGTACAGCTCTGGAGTATATTAACCCCTTCCATAGTGAGTATAGTGAGTGCAGCTAAGGAGTATATTAACCCCTTCTATAGTGAGTGTAGTGAGTGCAGCTCTGTAGTATGTTAACCCATTCTATAGTGAGTATACTGAGTGCAGCTCTGGAGTATATTAACCCCTTCTATAGTGAGTATAGTGAGTGCAGCTCTGGAGTGTATTAACCCCTTCCATAGTGAGTATAGTGAGTGCAGCTCTGGAGTATATTAACCCCTTCTATAGTGAGTATAGTGAGTGCAGCTCTGTAGTATGTTAACCCCTTCTATAGTGAGCATAGTCAGTGCAGCTCTGGTGTATATTAACCCCTTCTATAGTGAGTATAGTGAGTGCAGCTCTGTAGTATGTTAACCCCTTCTATAGTGAGTATAGTGAGTGCAGCTCTGGAGTATATTAACCCCTTCTATAGTGAGTATAGTGAGTGCAGCTCTGGTGTATATTAACCCCTTCTATAGTGAGTATAGTGAGTGCAGCTAAGGAGTATATTAACCCTTTCTATAGTGAGCATAGTGAGTGCAGCTAAGGAGTATATTAACCCTTTCTATTGTGAGTGCAGCTCTGGAGTATATTAACCCTTTCTATAGTGAGTGCAGCTCTGGAGTATATTAACCCTTTCTATTGTGAGTGCAGCTCTGGAGTATATTAACCCCTTCTCTTATGTTACACATTCAGTAACCCTTTCCTGCCCCTCCAGCAGTTTCTCTTCTCTGTTCCTCAGTAGTGGAGTCCTCTGTTTCTCCCGCAGGCCGGCGCTGCCTCTGGTTCTCGCTCTCGTAGTCGCTGACTGTCACTACCTGTCTATTCTGAGGATTCACCTGCAGCTCTGGGGCACGCCTGTGGCTCGTGGCACAGAGGGAACTTTTCTAGCCCCGGTGGATGAGGATTTTCAGATCTTCTGGCCAATAAATATTTCAGCAGCTCCACGTGGCTCCAGCTTTAGAAAGCAGAATCATAGAGGAGACTCTTCAGACTAAATATAACCCAGGCAGACGGCTGCTGGAAGCGACATGTTTTACCCACTCGCAGTGTGACCCCATTTCACTCTCCGCCAGGAGCTGGGTTATGAAACCAGAGAGAAGCACAAAATCCAAAAAGACCCCTCACCCCCCCCCCCCCCACCCGCTTCTTCTCTGTTTATCTCCAGCTCTCAGCTCATTCATCTCCATATCCTACTGTCCTCCCATATATCTATAGGTTCCCCAATAATCCCTCCCCCTCCTGCCCTATACCTCACAGTCACCCCGACCAATATCTCACCCATCTATTGCTTCTATAGCCCCCCTCCCCTCCCTCTCATCTCTGGATTTGCATAAATCTCACAGGGAGCATTGCCTGAAAGTCTCCCTATGTGAGATGAGTGGGGGATATTTATTAGTGATTATGTCTTCTCTATGTCTCTTCTGTCTCTTCTGTGTCCCCACGGCAGGATGGGGAAGCACCCAGTGGGGCAGGTGTACCAGGGACAGCTGTGGGACCGCGGCCTCATTCCCTGTGAGACCTGTTCCTGCTGGATCTGGCCTTAAGGTCCGGGTAGAGTTATGCCATGCCCCGGGACCCTTGTTTTGGCAGGGATGCCAAGCCGGTTTTACTGGCTCCTTGGTGACAACTTGGTTTTTGCCCGTTTTTTTGCCAGGAGCACTTTCGGTCCCTGAGTAGCTTCGGTGAAAGGGAACATTGTACCTGGAACCTTGCAGGTTCCTTTCTGCAGGTGAAGGGTTTGGTTTATTTGGGGGCCTCTCTCCTTGCGGAGCAGGGTTGCGATTGACCGCATCCTCGTGCACAGTTTTTTTTGTGAACATTTGCGCTTTTTACTTGCACTTGGGGGACTCTAGAGCATGGACCTCGCTCTCAAAGAATTAAAAAAGAGAGAAATCTCTTCTGTGTCTCTTATTTCTTTGTATCTCCTTTCTACTTCCTGTCTTGTATGTCTCTCCCCTTCCTATCTCTTTCTTTCTGATGTCTCTCTCTTCCCTATTTCTCCCCTTTATGTCCCTCTCCTTGGCCTTTCTCTTCTATGTTTCTCTTATCTATGTATCTGCCTTCTCTATCTTTCTCTTCTTTGTCTCTCTCCTCTCTGTCTCTTCTCAGTCTCTATCTTCCTTCTTTCCTCTCTGTCTCTCTCTTCTATGACTGAGTCCTATCTCTCTCTCTCTCTCTCTCTCTCTCTCTCTCTCTCCCTCTCTTCCCCCTTTCTTCAGCCCATCTCCCCTCCCCTTCATTGTTTCCTCCATCTCTTCCATTCCTCCCCTTCATCTTCTCTTCTTTGTCTCTTTTCCATATTATCTTTGTTTTGTCTCTTCTCCATCTTATCTTCTCTGTCTCTTTTTCTTTTTCTTCCCTTTCTCTCTTTGTCTCTTCTCCATCTTATCTTCTCTGTCTCTTTTTCTTTTTCTTCCCTTTCTCTCTTTGTCTCTTCTCCATCTTATCTTTTTTGTCTCTTCTTCATCTTCGTTTCTTCTCTCTGCTTCATCTTTTCTCCTCTGTTGCTCCTTCATCTTTTTTTCTTCTCAGTCTCGTCTTTATCTAATCTTCTGTCTCTTCTTCATCTTATCTTTTTTCTCTTCATTTTCTCTTCTTTCATCTTTTCTTCATATTCTCTTCTTTTTGTTATCTCGTCTTCATCCTCTCTTTTTTTCTGTTGATTCTTTCTACTTCCTTTTCTCTCTTCTTTATCTTCTCTTTTCTCTTCTTCTCTCTTTTCTATCTCTTCCTCTTCTTCATCCTCTATTTTCCTCTGTTCATTCTTTCTTCTTGTTGTCTCTTCTTTATCTTTTCCTCTTCTTCATCCTCTCTTTTCTATCTCTTCCTCTTCTTCATCCTCTATTTTCCTCTGTTCATTCTTTCTTCTTCTCGTTGTCTCTTCTTTATCTTCTCCTCTTCTTCATCCTCTCTTTTCTGTCTCATTCTTCCCCCTTTATTTTCTCCCTCCTCCTAGGGATGATAACATATACGGTGCAGTTGTTCTATCGGCAGGAGTCTACCTAGATGGGGGTCCTCACGCTGTGCCCTGGGCCGCAGGGGGCAGGATTGAGCACAATCTGCTTCTTTGTGTCATGTTTTCATCCCCTGGATAATCTCCGCTGTTTCCGCTGTGAGCTTAGACATAAGTGTCTGTCATCCACATGTTTAAGGATTGGGATTACACATCTGGACTCCCCCTCCTCTGGCTTCATTGCCTCTTCCCCATAAACCAGAATAGTCAGTGGGTATATAAAGGAGCCCTCTGCTCATCCCATGACGCCCCTCCCTATAATAAATGATGATAAAGAGGTTAAATAAATATATTTTATATTATTATTATTATTGCATAAAAATCAATGATATTATTCACCCTCATGATGCATCATTTCCCCCTCAAATATTCCCCTCCTGGGCGGAGCTTAGTTGTCACATGTTGCTACAACCTGGAGACTATACTGTAACATTGAATCAAGAATTCACCATATCCTATACACCTGCAGTATTGCACTACAAGTCTCAGCACAACATAGAGTCGCAGAGTCACAGACTGTACGCCCCTCTTCTTGTCCTTACAGCAGTGCACCCCAACCTGCGGCCGTCCAGATGTGGCAAACTACAACTCCAGCCAAAGGCTGCCAGGGCATGCTGCAAGTTGTAGTTATGAAACAGCTGTAGACACACATGTTGGGGAACACTGTCTTAATCCTATAAGGGCATGCTGGAAATTGTAGTTACAAAACAGCTGAAGAACCACAGGTTCGGAGACACTGTCATCAGGCTTGGCGCCATTGGAAAGATTCAGAACATTCCAGTCTGGAGGGGGAGATGTATTTTTTGGCAGCAGATCAGTCGGTGACAGCAGTTTTATGGCGGCAGCTCATGTACCAGTCTCCAGTCTCTATTGTACCTCTCATATAGTGCACTATAGTGATAACGTCAGACGGTCGCCATCCATCACATTCCTCATTGTCTTCCTATCTCTGGGCCCATCCTCTCCTTCTCTCTTTCCTCATTGTCCTCCTGTCTCTGGGCTCATCTTCTCCTTCTCTCTTTCCTCATTGTCTTCCTGTCTTTGGGCTCATCCTCTCCTTCTCTCTTTCCTCATTGTCTTCCTGTCTCTGGGCTCATCCTCTCCTTCTCTCTTTCCTCATTATCCTCCTGTCTCTGGGCTCATCCTCTCCTTCTCTCTTTCCTCATTGTTTTCCTGTCTCTGGGCTCATCCTCTCCTTCTCTCTTTCCTTATTGTTTTCCTGTCTCTGGGCTCATCCTCTCCTTCTCTCTTTCCTCATTGTCCTCCTGTCTCTGGGCTCATCCTCTCCTTCTCTCTTTCCTCATTGTCCTCCTGTCTCTGGGCTCATCCTCTCTTCTCTCTTTCCTCATTGTCCTCCTGTCTCTGGGCTCATCCTCTCCTTCTCTCTTTCCTCATTATCCTCCTGTCTCTGGGCTCATCCTCTCCTTCTCTATTTCCTCATTGTCCTCCTGTCTCTGGGCTCATCCTCTCCTTCTCTATTTCCTCATTATCCTCCTGTCTCTGGGCTCATCCTCTCCTTCTCTCTTTCCCCATTTTCCTCCTGTCTCTGGGCTCATCTTCTCCTTCTCTCTTTCCTCATTATCTTCCTATTTCTGGGCTCATCCTCTCCTTCTCTCTTTCCTCATTGTCCTCCTATCTCTGGGCTCATCCTCTCCTTCTCTCTTTCCTCATTGTCTTCCTGTCTCTGGGCTCATCCTCTCCTTCTCTCTTTCCTCATTATCCCCCTGTCTCTGGGCTCATCCTCTCCTTCTCTCTTTCCTCATTATCCCCCTGTCTCTGGGCTCATCCTCTCCTTCTCTCTTTCCTCATTGTCCTCCTGTCTCTGGGCTCATCCTCTCCTTCTCTCTTTCCTCATTGTCTTTCTGTCTCTGGGCTCATCCTCTCTTCTCTTTCCTCATTATCCTCCTGTGTCTGGGCTCATCCTCTCCTTCTCTCTTTCCTCATTGTCCTCCGGTCTCTGGGCTCATCCTCTCCTTCTCTCTTTCCTCATTATCCTCCTGTCTCTGGGCTCATCCTCTCCTTCTCTCTTTCCTCATTGTCCTCCTGTCTCTGGGCTCATCCTCTCCTTCTCTCTTTCCTCATTGTCTTCCTGTCTCTGGGCTCATCCTCTCCTTCTCTCTTTCCTCATGGTCTTCCTGTCTCTGGGCTCATCTTCTTCTCTCTTTCCTCATTGTCCTCCTGTCTCTGGGCTCATCCTCTCCTTCTCTCTTTCCTCATTGTCCTCCTGTCTCTGGGCTCATCCTCTCCTTCTCTCTTTCCTCATTGTCCTTCTGTCTCTGGGCTCATCCTCTCTTTCTCTCTTTCCTCATTGTCCTCCTGTCTCTGGGCTCATCCTCTCCTTCTCTCTTTCCTCATAGTCCTCCTGTCTCTGGGCTCATCCTCTCCTTCTCTCTTTCCTCATTGTCCTCCTGTCTCTGGGCTCATCCTCTCCTTCTCTCTTTCCTCATTGTCTTCCTGTCTCTGGGCTCATCTTCTCCTTCTCTCTTTCCTCATTGTCCTCCTGTCTCTGGGCTCATCCTCTCCTTCTCTATTTCCTCATTGTCCTCCTGTCTCTGGGCTCATCCTCTCTTCTCTTTCCCCATTTTCCTCCTGTCTCTGGGCTCATCCTCTCCTTCTCTCTTTCCTCATTGTCCACCTGTCTCTGGGCTCATCCTCTCCTTCTCTCTTTCCTCATTGTCTTTCTGTCTCTGGGCTCATCCTCTCTTCTCTTTCCTCATTATCCTCCTGTCTCTGGAATCATCCTCTCCTTCTCTCTTTCCTCATTATCCCCCTGTCTCTGGGCTCATCCTCTCCTTCTCTCTTTCCTCATTGTCCTCCTGTCTCTGGGCTCATCCTCTCCTTCTCTCTTTCCTCATTGTCTTTCTGTCTCTGGGCTCATCCTCTCTTCTCTTTCCTCATTATCCTCCTGTCTCTGGGCTCATCCTCTCCTTCTCTCTTTCCTCATTGTCCTCCTGTCTCTGGGCTCATCCTCTCCTTCTCTCTTTCCTCATTATCCTCCTGTCTCTGGGCTCATCCTCTCCTTCTCTCTTTCCTCATTGTCCTCCTGACTCTGGGCTCATCCTCTCCTTCTCTCTTTCCTCATTGTCTTCCTGTCTCTGGGCTCATCCTCTCCTTCTCTCTTTCCTCATGGTCTTCCTGTCTCTGGGCTCATCTTCTTCTCTCTTTCCTCATTGTCCTCCTGTCTTTGGGCTTATCCTCTCCTTCTCTCTTTCCTCATTGTCCTCCTGTCTCTGGGCTCATCCTCTCCTTCTCTCTTTCCTCATTGTCCTTCTGTCTCTGGGCTCATCCTCTCTTTCTCTCTTTCCTCATTGTCCTCCTGTCTCTGGGCTCATCCTCTCCTTCTCTCTTTCCTCATTGTCCTCCTGTCTCTGGGCTCATCCTCTCCTTCTCTCTTTCCTCATTGTCCTCCTGTCTCTGGGCTCATCCTCTCCTTCTCTCTTTCCTCATTGTCTTCCTGTCTCTGGGCTCATCTTCTCCTTCTCTCTTTCCTCATTGTCCTCCTGTCTCTGGGCTCATCCTCCCCTTCTCTCTTTCCTCATTGTCCTCCTGTCTCTGGGCTCATCCTCTCCTTCTCTCTTTCCTCATTGTCCTCCTGTCTCTGGGCTCATCTTCTCCTTCTCTCTTTCCTCATTGTCTTCCTGTCTCTGGGCTCATCTTCTCCTTCTCTCTTTCCTCATTGTCCTCCTATCTCTGGGCTCATCTTCTCCTCTCTTTCCTCATTATCATTCTGTCTCTGGGCTCATCCTCTCATTCTCTCTTTCCTCATTGTCCTCCTGTCTCTGGGCTCATCCTCTCCTTCTCTCTTTCCTCATTGTCTTCCTATGTCTGGGCTCATCCTCTCCTTCTCTCTTTTCTCATTGTCCTCCTGTCTCTGGGCTCATCCTCTCCTTCTCTCTTTCCTCATTGTCCTCCTGTTTCTGGGCTCATCTTCTCCTTCTCTCTTTCCTCATTGTCTTTCTGTCTCTGGTCTCATCTTCTCCTTCTCTCTTTCCTCATTATCCTTCTGTCTCTGGGCTCATCCTCTCCTTCTCTCTTTCCTCATTGTCCTACTGTCTCTGGGCTCATCCTCTCCTTCTCTCTTTCCTCATTGTCTTCCTGTCTCTGGGCTCATCCTCTCCTACTCTCTTTCCTCATTGTCTTCCTGTCTCTGGGCTCATCCTCTCCTTCTCTCTTTCCTCATTGTCTTCCTGTCTCTGGGCTCATCCTCTCCTTCTCTCTTTCCTCATTGTCTTCTTGTCTCTGGGCTCATCTTCTCCTTCTCTCTTTCCTCATTATCCTCCTGTCTCTGGGCTCATCTTCTCCTTCTCTCTTTCCTCATTGTCCTCCTGTCTCTGGGCTCATCCTCTCCTTCTCTCTTTCCTCATTGTCCTCCAGTCTCTGGGCTCATCCTCTCCTTCTCTCTTTCCTCATTGTCTTCCTGTCTCTGGGCTCATCTTCTCCTTCTCTCTTTCCTCATTATCCTCCTGTCTTTGGGCTCATCCTCTCCTTCTCTCTTTCCTCATTGTCCTCCTGTCTCTGGGCTCATCCTCTCCTTCTCTCTTTCCTCATTGTCTTCCTGTCTCTAGGCTCATCTTCTCCTTCTCTCTTTCATCATTGTCTTCCTGTCTCTGGGCTCATCTTCTCCTTCTCTCTTTCCTCATTGTCTTCCTGTCTCTGGGCTCATCTTCTCCTTCTCTCTTTCTTCATTATCCTCCTGTCTCTGGGCTCATCTTCTCCTTCTCTCTTTCCTCATTGTCCTCCTGTCTCTGGGCTCATCCTCTCCTTCTCTCTTTCCTCATTGTCTTCCTGTCTCTGGGCTCATCTTCTCCTTCTCTCTTTAATTATTATCCTCCTGTCTCTGGGCTCATCCTCTCCTTCTCTCTTTCCTCATTGTCCTCCTGTCTCTGGGCTCATCCTCTCCTTCTCTCTTTCCTCATTGTCCTCCTGTCTCTGGGCTCATCCTCTCCTTCTCTCTTTCCTCATTGTCCTCCTGTCTCTGGGCTCATCCTCTCCTTCTCTCTTTCCTCATTGTCTTCCTGTCTCTAGGCTCATCTTCTCTTTCTCTCTTTCCTCATTGTCTTCCTGTCTCTGGGCTCATCCTCTCCTTCTCTCTTTCCTCATTGTCTTCCTGTCTCTGGGCTCATCCTCTCCTTCTCTCTTTCCTCATTGTCCTCCTGTCTCTGGGCTCATCCTCTCCTTCTCTCTTTCCTCATTGTCCTCCTATCTCTGGGCTCATCCTCTCCTTCTCTCTTTCCTCATTGTCCTCCTATCTCTGGGCTCATCCTCTCCTTCTCTCTTTCATCATTATCCTCCTGTCTCTGGGCTCATCCTCTCCTTCTATCTTTCCTCATTGTCCTCCTGTCTCTGGGCTCATCCTCTCCTTCTCTCTTTCATCATTGTCCTCCTATCTCTGGGCTCATCCTCTCCTTCTCTCTTTCATCATTATCCTCCTGTCTCTGGGCTCATCTTCTCCTTCTCTCTTTCCTCATTGTATTCCTGTCTCTGGGCTCATCCTCTCCTTCTCTCTTTCCTCGTTGTCTTCCTGTCTCTGGGCTCATCCTCTCCTTCTCTCTTTCCTCATTGTCTTCCTGTCTCTGGGCTCATCTTCTTCTCTCTTTCCTCATTGTCCTCTTGTCTCTGGGCTCATCCTCTCCTTCTCTCTTTCCTCATTGTCTTCCTGTCTCTGGGCTCATCTTCTCCTTCTCTCTTTCCTCATTATCCTCCTGTCTCTGGGCTCATCCTCTCCTTCTCTCTTTCCTCATTGTCCTCCTGTCTCTGGGCTCATCCTCTCCTTCTCTCATTCCTCATTGACCTCCTGTCTCTGGGCTCATCCTCTCCTTCTCTCTTTCCTCATTGTCCTCCTGTCTCTGGGCTCATCCTCTCCTTCTCTCTTTCCTCATTGTCTTCCTGTCTCTAGGATCATCTTCTCCTTCTCTCTTTCCTCATTGTCTTCCTGTCTCTGGGCTCATCTTCTCCTTCTCTCTTTCCTCATTGTCTTCCTGTCTCTGGGCTCATCTTCTCCTTCTCTCTTTCCTCATTGTCCTCCTGTCTCTGGGCTCATCCTCTCCTTGTCTCTTTCCTCATTGTCCTCCAGTCTCTGGGCTCATCCTCTCCTTCTCTCTTTCCTCATTGTCCTCCTGTCTCTGGGCTCATCCTCTCCTTCTCTCTTTCCTCATTGTCTTCCTGTCTCTGGGCTCATCCTCTCCTTCTCTCTTTCCTCATTGTCTTCCTGTCTCTGGGCTCATCTTCTCCTTCTCTCTTTCCTCATTATCCTCCTGTCTCTGGGCTCATCTTCTCCTTCTCTCTTTCCTCATTGTCCTCCTGTCTCTGGGCTCATCCTCTCCTTGTCTCTTTCCTCATTGTCCTCCAGTCTCTGGGCTCATCCTCTCCTTCTCTCTTTCCTCATTGTCTTCCTGTCTCTGGGCTCATCTTCTCCTTCTCTCTTTCCTCATTATCCTCCTGTCTCTGGGCTCATCCTCTCCTTCTCTCTTTCCTCATTGTCCTCCTGTCTCTGGGCTCATCCTCTCCTTCTCTCTTTCCTCATTGTCCTCCTGTCTCTGGGCTCATCCTCTCCTTCTCTCTTTCCTCATTGTCCTCCTGTCTCTGGGCTCATCCTCTCCTTCTCTCTTTCCTCATTGTCTTCCTGTCTCTAGGCTCATCTTCTCTTTCTCTCTTTCCTCATTGTCTTCCTGTCTCTGGGCTCATCCTCTCCTTCTCTCTTTCCTCATTGTCTTCCTGTGTCTGGGCTCATCCTCTCCTTCTCTTTTTCCTCATTGTCCTCCTGTCTCTGGGCTCATCCTCTCCTTCTCTCTTTCCTCATTGTCCTCCTATCTCTGGGCTCATCCTCTCCTTCTCTCTTTCCTCATTGTCCTCCTGTCTCTGGGCTGATCCTCTCCTTCTCTCTTTCCTCATTATCCTCCTGTCTCTGGGCTCATCCTCTCCTTCTCTCTTTCCTCATTGTCCTCCTGTCTCTGGGCTCATCCTCTCCTTCTCTCTTTCCTCGTTGTCTTCCTGTCTCTGGGCTCATGCTCTCCTTCTCTCTTTCCTCATTGTCTTCCTGTCTCTGGGCTCATCTTCTTCTCTCTTTCCTCATTGTCCTCCTGTCTTTGGGCTCATCCTCTCCTTCTCTCTTTCCTCATTGTCCTTCTGTCTCTGGGCTCATCCTCTCTTTCTCTCTTTCCTCATTGTCCTCCTGTCTCTGGGCTCATCCTCTCCTTCTCTCTTTCCTCATTGTCCTTCTGTCTCTGGGCTCATACTCTCCTTCTCTCTTTCCTCATTGTCCTCCTGTCTCTGGGCTAATCCTCTCCTTCTCTCTTTCCTCATTGTCTTCCTGTCTCTGAGCTCATCTTCTCCTTCTCTCTTTCCTCATTGTCCTTCTGTCTCTGGGCTCATCCTCTCCTTCTCTCTTTCCTCATTGTCCTCCTGTCTCTGGGCTCATCCTCTCCTTCTCTCTTTCCTCATTGTCCTCCTGTCTCTGGGCTCATCTTCTCCTTCTCTCTTTCCTCATTGTCTTCCTGTCTCTGGGCTCATCTTCTCCTTCTCTCTTTCCTCATTGTCCTCCTATCTCTGGGCTCATCTTCTCCTCTCTTTCCTCATTATCCTCCTGTCTCTGGGCTCATCCTCTCCTTCTCTCTTTCCTCATTGTCCTCCTGTCTCTGGGCTCATCCTCTCCTTCTCTCTTTCCTCATTGTCTTCCTATGTCTGGGCTCATCCTCTCCTTCTCTCTTTCCTCATTGTCCTCCTGTCTCTGGGCTCATCCTCTCCTTCTCTCTTTCCTCATTGTCCTCCTGTTTCTGGGCTCATCTTCTCCTTCTCTCTTTCCTCATTGTCTTCCTGTCTCTAGGCTCATCTTCTCCTTCTCTCTTTCCTCATTGTCTTCCTGTCTCTGGGCTCATCCTCTCCTTCTCTCTTTCCTCATTGTCTTCCTGTCTCTGGGCTCATCTTCTCCTTCTCTCTTTCCTCATTATCCTCCTGTCTCTGGGCTCATCTTCTCCTTCTCTCTTTCCTCATTGTCCTCCTGTCTCTGGGCTCATCCTCTCCTTCTCTCTTTCCTCATTGTCCTCCAGTCTCTGGGCTCATCCTCTCCTTCTCTCTTTCCTCATTGTCTTCCTGTCTCTGGGCTCATCTTCTCCTTCTCTCTTTCCTCATTATCCTCCTGTCTCTGGGCTCATCCTCTCCTTCTCTCTTTCCTCATTGTCCTCCTGTCTCTGGGCTCATCCTCTCCTTCTCTCTTTCCTCATTGTCCTTCTGTTTTTGGGCTCATCTTCTCCTTCTCTCTTTCCTCATTGTCTTCCTGTCTCTGGGCTCATCTTCTCCTTCTCTCTTTCCTCATTGTCTTCCTGTCTCTGGGCTCATCCTCTCCTTCTCTCTTTCCTCATTGTCTTCCTGTCTCTGGGCTCATCTTCTCCTTCTCTCTTTCCTCATTATCCTCCTGTCTCTGGGCTCATCTTCTCCTTCTCTCTTTCCTCATTGTCCTCCTGTCTCTGGGCTCATCCTCTCCTTGTCTCTTTCCTCATTGTCCTCCAGTCTCTGGGCTCATCCTCTCCTTCTCTCTTTCCTCATTGTCTTCCTGTCTCTGGGCTCATCTTCTCCTTCTCTCTTTCCTCATTATCCTCCTGTCTCTGGGCTCATCCTCTCCTTCTCTCTTTCCTCATTGTCCTCCTGTCTCTGGGCTCATCCTCTCCTTCTCTCTTTCCTCATTGTCCTCCTGTCTCTGGGCTCATCCTCTCCTTCTCTCTTTCCTCATTGTCCTCCTGTCTCTGGGCTCATCCTCTCCTTCTCTCTTTCCTCATTGTCTTCCTGTCTCTAGGCTCATCTTCTCTTTCTCTCTTTCCTCATTGTCTTCCGGTCTCTGGGCTCATCCTCTCCTTCTCTCTTTCCTCATTGTCTTCCTGTCTCTGGGCTCATCCTCTCCTTCTCTCTTTCCTCATTGTCCTCCTGTCTCTGGGCTCATCCTCTCCTTCTCTCTTTCCTCATTGTCCTTCTGTCTCTGGGCTCATCCTCTCTTTCTCTCTTTCCTCATTGTCCTCCTGTCTCTGGGCTCATCCTCTCCTTCTCTCTTTCCTCATTGTCCTTCTGTCTCTGGGCTCATCCTCTCCTTCTCTCTTTCCTCATTGTCCTCCTGTCTCTGGGCTCATCCTCTCCTTCTCTCTTTCCTCATTGTCTTCCTGTCTCTGGGCTCATCTTCTCCTTCTCTCTTTCCTCATTGTCCTTCTGTCTCTGGGCTCATCCTCTCCTTCTCTCTTTCCTCATTGTCCTCCTGTCTCTGTGCTCATCCTTTCCTTCTCTCTTTCCTCATTGTCCTCCTGTCTCTGGGCTCATCCTCTCCTTCTCCCTTTCCTCATTGTCCTCCTGTCTCTTGGCTCATCCTCTCCTTCTCTCTTTCCTCAGTGTCTTCCTGTCTCTGGGCTCATCCTCTCCTTCTCTCTTTCCTCATTGTCCTCCTGTCTCTGGGCTCATCCTCTCCTCTCTTTCCTCATTGTCCTCCTGTCTCTGGGCTCATCCTCTCCTTCTCTCTTTCCTCATTGTCCTCCTGTCTCTGGGCTCATCCTCTCCTTCTCTCTTTCCTCATTGTCCTTCTGTCTCTGGGCTCATCCTCTCCTTCTCTCTTTCCTCATTGTCTTCCTGTCTCTAGGCTCATCTTCTCCTTCTCTCTTTCCTCATTGACTTCCTGTCTCTGGGCTCATCCTCTCCTTCTCTCTTTCCTCATTGTCCTCCTGTCTCTGGGCTCATCCTCTCCTTCTCTCTTTCCTCATTGTCCTCCTGTCTCTGGGCTCATCTTCTCATTCTCTCTTTCCTCATTGTCTTCCTGTCTCTGGGCTCATCTTCTCCTTCTCTCTTTCCTCATTGTCCTCCTATCTCTGGGCTCATCTTCTCCTCTCTTTCCTTATTGTCTTCCTGTCTCTGGGCTCATCCTCTCCTTCTCTCTTTCCTCATTGTCCTCCTGTCTCTGGGCTCATCCTCTCCTTCTCTCTTTCCTCATTGTCTTCCTATGTCTGGGATCATCCTCTCCTTCTCTCTTTCCTCATTGTCCTCCTGTCTCTGGGCTCATCCTCTCCTTCTCTCTTTCCTCATTGTCCTCCTGTTTCTGGGCTCATCTTCTCCTTCTCTCTTTCCTCATTGTCTTTCTGTCTCTGGTCTCATCTTCTCCTTCTCTCTTTCCTCATTATCCTTCTGTCTCTGGGCTCATCCTCTCCTTCTCTCTTTCCTCATTGTCTTCCTGTCTCTGGGCTCATCCTCTCCTTCTCTTTTTCCTCATTGTCTTCCTGTCTCTGGGCTCATCCTCTCCTTCTCTCTTTCCTCATTGTCTTCCTGTCTCTGGGCTCATCCTCTCCTTCTCTCTTTCCTCATTGTCTTCCTGTCTCTGGGCTCATCTTCTCCTTCTCTCTTTCCTCATTATCCTCTTGTCTCTGGGCTCATCTTCTCCTTCTCTCTTTCCTCATTGTCCTCCTGTCTCTGGGCTCATCCTCTCCTTCTCTCTTTCCTCATTTTCCTCCAGTCTCTGGGCTCATCCTCTCCTTCTCTCTTTCCTCATTGTCCTCCTGTCTCTGGGCTCATCTTCTCCTTCTCTCTTTCCTCATTATCCTCCTGTCTCTGGGCTCATCCTCTCCTTCTCTCTTTCCTCATTGTCCTCCTGTCTCTGGGCTCATCCTCTCCTTCTCTCTTTCCTCATTGTCCTCCTGTCTCTGGGTTCATCCTCTCCTTCTCTCTTTCCTCATTGTCTTCCTGTCTCTAGGCTCATCTTCTCCTTCACTCTTTCCTCATTGTCTTCCTGTCTCTGGGCTCATCCTCTCCTTCTCTCTTTCCTCATTGTCTTCCTGTCTCTGGGCTCATCTTCTCCTTCTCTCTTTCCTCATTATCCTCTTGTCTCTGGGCTCATCTTCTCCTTCTCTCTTTCCTCATTGTCCTCCTGTCTCTGGGCTCATCCTCTCCTTCTCTCTTTCCTCATTTTCCTCCAGTCTCTGGGCTCATCCTCTCCTTCTCTCTTTCCTCATTGTCCTCCTGTCTCTGGGCTCATCTTCTCCTTCTCTCTTTCCTCATTATCCTCCTGTCTCTGGGCTCATCCTCTCCTTCTCTCTTTCCTCATTGTCCTCCTGTCTCTGGGCTCATCCTCTCCTTCTCTCTTTCCTCATTGTCCTCCTGTCTCTGGGTTCATCCTCTCCTTCTCTCTTTCCTCATTGTCTTCCTGTCTCTAGGCTCATCTTCTCCTTCACTCTTTCCTCATTGTCTTCCTGTCTCTGGGCTCATCCTCTCCTTCTCTCTTTCCTCATTGTCTTCCTGTCTCTGGGCTCATCTTCTCCTTCTCTCTTTCCTCGTTATCCTCCTGTCTCTGGGCTCATCTTCTCCTTCTCTCTTTCCTCATTGTCCTCCTGTCTCTGGGCTCATCCTCTCCTTCTCTCTTTCCTCATTGTCCTCCAGTCTCTGGGCTCATCCTCTCCTTCTCTCTTTCCTCATTGTCTTCCTGTCTCTGGGCTCATCTTCTCCTTCTCTCTTTCCTCATTATCCTCCTGTCTCTGGGCTCATCCTCTCCTTCTCTCTTTCCTCATTGTCCTCCTGTCTCTGGGCTCATCCTCTCCTTCTCTCTTTCCTCATTGTCCTCCTGTCTCTGGGCTCATCCTCTCCTTCTCTCTTTCCTCATTGTCCTCCTGTCTCTGGGCTCATCCTCTCCTTCTCTCTTTCCTCATTGTCTTCCTGTCTCTGGGCTCATCTTCTCCTTCTCTCTTTCCTCATTGTCCTCCTATCTCTGGGCTCATCCTCTCCTTCTCTCTTTCCTCATTGTCCTCCTGTCTCTGGGCTCATCCTCTCCTTCTCTCTTTCCTCAGTGTCTTCCTGTCTCTGTGCTCATCCTCTCCTTCTCTCTTTCCTCATTGTCCTCCTGTCTCTGGGCTCATCCTCTCCTTCTCCCTTTCCTCATTGTCCTCCTGTCTCTGGGCTCATCCTCTCCTTCTCTCTTTCCTCAGTGTCTTCCTGTCTCTGGGCTCATCCTCTCCTTCTCTCTTTCCTCATTGTCCTCCTGTCTCTGGGCTCATCCTCTCCTCTCTTTCCTCATTGTCCTCCTGTCTCTGGGCTCATCCTCTCCTTCTCTCTTTCCTCATTGTCCTCCTGTCTCTGGGCTCATCCTCTCCTTCTCTCTTTCCTCGTTGTCCTCCTGTCTCTGGGCTCATCCTCTCCTTCTCTCTTTCCTCATTGTCCTCCTGTCTCTGGGCTCATCCTCTCTTCTCTCTTTCCTCATTGTCCTCCTGTCTCTGGGCTCATCCTCTCCTTCTCTCTTTCCTCATTATCCTCCTGTCTCTGGGCTCATCCTCTCCTTCTCTATTTCCTCATTATCGTCCTGACTCTGGGCTCATCCTCTCCTTCTCTCTTTCCCCATTTTCCTGCTGTCTCTGGGCTCATCTTCTCCTTCTCTCTTTCCTCATTATCTTCCTATCTCTGGGCTCATCCTCTCCTTCTCTCTTTCCTCATTGTCCTCCTGTCTCTGGGCTCATCCTCTCCTTCTCTCTTTCCTCATTATCCTCCTATCTCTGGGCTCATCCTCTCCTTCTCTCTTTCCTCATTGTCCTCCTGTCTCTGGGCTCATCTTCTCCTTCTCTCTTTCCTCATTGTCTTCCTGTCTCTGGGCTCATCCTCTCCTTCTCTCTTTCCTCATTATCCCCCTGTCTCTGGGCTCATCCTCTCCTTCTCTCTTTCCTCATTATCCCCCTGTCTCTGGGCTCATCCTCTCCTTCTCTCTTTCCTCATTGTCCTCCTGTCTCTGGGCTCATCCTCTCCTTCTCTCTTTCCTCATTGTCTTCCTGTCTCTGGGCTCATCCTCTCCTTCTCTCTTTCCTCATTATCCTCCTGTCTCTGGTCTCATCTTCTTCTCTCTTTCCTCATTGTCCTCCTGTCTCTGGGCTCATTCTCTCCTTCTCTCTTTCCCCATTTTCCTCCTGTCTCTGGGCTCATCCTCTCCTTCTCTCTTTCCTCATTGTCCACCTGTCTCTGGGCTCATCCTCTCCTTCTCTCTTTCCTCATTGTCTTTCTGTCTCTGGGCTCATCCTCTCTTCTCTTTCCTCATTATCCTCCTGTCTCTGGAATCATCCTCTCCTTCTCTCTTTCCTCATTATCCCCCTGTCTCTGGGCTCATCCTCTCCTTCTCTCTTTCCTCATTGTCCTCCTGTCTCTGGGCTCATCCTCTCCTTCTCTCTTTCCTCATTGTCTTTCTGTCTCTGGGCTCATCCTCTCTTCTCTTTCCTCATTATCCTCCTGTCTCTGGGCTCATCCTCTCCTTCTCTCTTTCCTCATTGTCCTCCTGTCTCTGGGCTCATCCTCTCCTTCTCTCTTTCCTCATTATCCTCCTGTCTCTGGGCTCATCCTCTCCTCTCTTTCCTCATTGTCCTCCTGTCTCTGGGCTCATCCTCTCCTTCTCTCTTTCCTCATTGTCTTCCTGTCTCTGGGCTCATCCTCTCCTTCTCTCTTTCCTCATGGTCTTCCTGTCTCTGGGCTCATCTTCTTCTCTCTTTCCTCATTGTCCTCCTGTCTCTGGGCTCATCCTCTCCTTCTCTCTTTCCTCATTGTCCTCCTGTCTCTGGGCTCATCCTCTCCTTCTCTCTTTCCTCATTGTCCTTCTGTCTCTGGGCTCATCCTCTCTTTCTCTCTTTCCTCATTGTCCTCCTGTCTCTGGGCTCATCCTCTCCTTCTCTCTTTCCTCATTGTCCTTCTGTCTCTGGGCTCATCCTCTCCTTCTCTCTTTCCTCATTGTCCTCCTGTCTCTGGGCTCATCCTCTCCTTCTCTCTTTCCTCATTGTCTTCCTGTCTCTGGGCTCATCTTCTTCTTCTCTCTTTCCTCATTGTCCTCCTGTCTCTGGGCTCATCCTCTCCTTCTCTCTTTCCTCATTGTCCTCCTGTCTCTGGGCTCATCCTCTCCTTCTCTCTTTCCTCATTGTCCTCCTGTCTCTGGGCTCATCTTCTCCTTCTCTCTTTCCTCATTGTCTTCCTGTCTCTGGGCTCATCTTCTCCTTCTCTCTTTCCTCATTGTCCTCCTATCTCTGGGCTCATCTTCTCCTCTCTTTCCTCATTATCCTCCTGTCTCTGGGCTCATCCTCTCCTTCTCTCTTTCCTCATTGTCCTCCTGTCTCTGGGCTCATCCTCTCCTTCTCTCTTTCCTCATTGTCTTCCTATGTCTGGGCTCATCCTCTCCTTCTCTCTTTCCTCATTGTCCTCCTGTCTCTGGGCTCATCCTCTCCTACTCTCTTTCCTCATTGTCCTCCTGTTTCTGGGCTCATCTTCTCCTTCTCTCTTTCCTCATTGTCTTTCTGTCTCTGGTCTCATCTTCTCCTTCTCTCTTTCCTCATTATCCTTCTGTCTCTGGGCTCATCCTCTCCTTCTCTCTTTCCTCATTGTCCTCATGTCTCTGGGCTCATCCTCTCCTTCTCTCTTTCCTCATTGACCTCCTGTCTCTGGGCTCATCCTCTCCTTCTCTCTTTCCTCATTGTCCTCCTGTCTCTGGGCTCATCCTCTCCTTCTCTCTTTCCTCATTGTCCTTCTGTCTCTGGGCTCATCCTCTCTTTCTCTCTTTCCTCATTGTCCTCCTGTCTCTGGGCTCATCCTCTCCTTCTCTCTTTCCTCATTGTCCTTCTGTCTCTGGGCTCATCCTCTCCTTCTCTCTTTCCTCATTGTCCTCCTGTCTCTGGGCTCATCCTCTCCTTCTCTCTTTCCTCATTGTCTTCCTGTCTCTGGGCTCATCTTCTCCTTCTCTCTTTCCTCATTGTCCTCCTGTCTCTGGGCTCATCCTCTCCTTCTCTCTTTCCTCATTGTCCTCCTGTCTCTGGGCTCATCCTCTCCTTCTCTCTTTCCTCATTGTCCTCCTGTCTCTGGGCTCATCTTCTCCTTCTCTCTTTCCTCATTGTCTTCCTGTCTCTGGGCTCATCTTCTCCTTCTCTCTTTCCTCATTGTCCTCCTATCTCTGGGCTCATCTTCTCCTCTCTTTCCTCATTATCCTCCTGTCTCTGGGCTCATCCTCTCCTTCTCTCTTTCCTCATTGTCCTCCTGTCTCTGGGCTCATCCTCTCCTTCTCTCTTTCCTCATTGTCT
The DNA here is from genome assembly GCF_029499605.1 of Hyla sarda. Taxonomy (NCBI): domain Eukaryota; kingdom Metazoa; phylum Chordata; class Amphibia; order Anura; family Hylidae; genus Hyla; species Hyla sarda. The sequence goes on from NC_079196.1 coordinate 226,279,121, forward strand.
TCCTATGTCTGGGCTCATCCTCTCCTTCTCTCTTTCCTCATTGTCCTCCTGTCTCTGGGCTCATCCTCTCCTACTCTCTTTCCTCATTGTCCTCCTGTTTCTGGGCTCATCTTCTCCTTCTCTCTTTCCTCATTGTCTTTCTGTCTCTGGTCTCATCTTCTCCTTCTCTCTTTCCTCATTATCCTTCTGTCTCTGGGCTCATCCTCTCCTTCTCTCTTTCCTCATTGTCCTCATGTCTCTGGGCTCATCCTCTCCTTCTCTCTTTCCTCATTGACCTCCTGTCTCTGGGCTCATCCTCTCCTTCTCTCTTTCCTCATTGTCCTCCTGTCTCTGGGCTCATCCTCTCCTTCTCTCTTTCCTCATTGTCTTCCTGTCTCTAGGCTCATCTTCTCCTTCTCTCTTTCCTCATTGTCTTCCTGTCTCTGGGCTCATCCTCTCTTTCTCTCTTTCCTCATTGTCTTCCTGTCTCTGGGCTCATCTTCTCCTTCTCTCTTTCCTCATTATCCTCCTGTCTCTGGGCTCATCTTCTCCTTCTCTCTTTCCTCATTGTCCTCCTGTCTCTGGGCTCATCCTCTCATTCTCTCTTTCCTCATTGTCCTCCTGTCTCTGGGCTCATCTTCTCCTTCTCTATTTCCTCATTATCCTCCTGTCTCTGGGCTCATCCTCTCCTTCTCTCTTTCCTCATTGTCCTCCTGTCTCTGGGCTCATCCTTTCCTTCTCTCTTTCCTCATTGTCCTCCTGTCTCTGGGCTCATCCTCTCCTTCTCTCTTTCCTCATTGTCCTCCTGTCTCTGGGCTCAACCTCTCCTTCTCTCTTTCCTCATTGTCTTCCTGTCTCTAGGCTCATCTTCTCTTTCTCTCTTTCCTCATTGTCTTCCTGTCTCTGGGCTCATCCTCTCCTTCTCTCTTTCCTCATTGTCTTCCTGTCTCTGGGCTCATCCTCTCCTTCTCTCTTTCCTCATTGTCCTCCTGTCTCTGGGCTCATCCTCTCCTTCTCTCTTTCCTCATTGTCCTCCTATCTCTGGGCTCATCCTCTCCTTCTCTCTTTCCTCATTGTCCTCCTGTCTCTGGGCTCATCCTCTCCTTCTCTCTTTCATCATTATCCTCCTGTCTCTGGGCTCATCCTCTCCTTCTCTCTTTCCTCATTGTCCTCCTGTCTCTGGGCTCATCCTCTCCTTCTCTCTTTCCTCGTTGTCTTCTTGTCTCTGGGCTCATCCTCTCCTTCTCTCTTTCCTCATTGTCTTCCTGTCTCTGGGCTCATCTTCTCTCTTTCCTCATTGTCCTCCTGTCTCTGGGCTCATCCTCTCCTTCTCTCTTTCCTCATTGACCTCCTGTCTCTGGGCTCATCCTCTCCTTCTCTCTTTCCTCATTGTCCTCCTGTCTCTGGGCTCATCCTCTCCTTCTCTCTTTCCTCATTGTCTTCCTGTCTCAAGGCTCATCTTCTCCTTCTCTCTTTCCTCATTGTCTTCCTGTCTCTGGGCTCATCTTCTCCTTCTCTCTTTCCTCATTGTCTTCCTGTCTCTGTGCTCATCCTCTCCTTCTCTCTTTCCTCATTGTCTTCCTGTCTCTGGGCTCATCTTCTCCTCTCTTTCCTCATTATCCTCATGTCTCTGGGCTCATCTTCTCCTTCTCTCTTTCCTCATTGTCCTCCTGTCTCTGGGCTCATCCTCTCCTTGTCTCTTCCTCATTGTCCTCCAGTCTCTGGGCTCATCCTCTCCTTCTCTCTTTCCTCATTGTCTTCCTGTCTCTGGGCTCATCTTCTCCTTCTCTCTTTCCTCATTATCCTCCTGTCTCTGGGCTCATCCTCTCCTTCTCTCTTTCCTCATTGTCCTCCTGTCTCTGGGCTCATCCTCTCCTTCTCTCTTTCCTCATTGTCTTCCTGTCTCTAGGCTCATCTTCTCTTTCTCTCTTTCCTCATTGTATTCCTGTCTCTGGGCTCATCCTCTCCTTCTCTTTTTCCTCATTGTCTTCCTGTCTCTGGGCTCATCCTCTCCTTCTCTCTTTCCTCATTGTCCTCCTGTCTCTGGGCTCATCCTCTCCTTCTCTCTTTCCTCATTGTCCTCCTATCTCTGGGCTCATCCTCTACTTCTCTCTTTCCTCATTGTCCTCCTGTCTCTGGGCTCATCCTCTCCTTCTCTCTTTCCTCATTATCCTCCTGTCTCTGGGCTCATCCTCTCCTTCTCTCTTTCCTCATTGTCCTCCTGTCTCTGGGCTCATCCTCTCCTTCTCTCTTTCCTCGTTTTCTTCCTGTCTCTGGGCTCATCCTCTCCTTCTCTCTTTCCTCATTGTCTTCCTGTCTCTGGGCTCATCTTCTTCTCTCTTTCCTCATTGCCCTCCTGTCTCTGGGCTCATCCTCTCCTTCTCTCTTTCCTCATTGTCCTCCTGTCTCTGGGCTCATCCTCTCCTTCTCTCTTTCCTCATTGTCCTCCTGTCTCTGGGCTCATCCTCTCCTTCTCTCTTTCCTCGTTGTCTTCCTGTCTCTGGGCTCATCCTCTCCTTCTCTCTTTCCTCATTGTCTTCCTGTCTCTGGGCTCATCTTCTTCTCTCTTTCCTCATTGTCCTCCTGTCTCTGGGCTCATCCTCTCCTTCTCTCTTTCCTCATTGTCCTCCTGTCTCTGGGCTCATCCTCTCCTACTCTCTTTCCTCATTGTCCTCCTGTTTCTGGGCTCATCTTCTCCTTCTCTCTTTCCTCATTGTCTTTCTGTCTCTGGTCTCATCTTCTCCTTCTCTCTTTCCTCATTATCCTTCTGTCTCTGGGCTCATCCTCTCCTTCTCTCTTTCCTCATTGTCCTCATGTCTCTGGGCTCATCCTCTCCTTCTCTCTTTCCTCATTGACCTCCTGTCTCTGGGCTCATCCTCTCCTTCTCTCTTTCCTCATTGTCCTCCTGTCTCTGGGCTCATCCTCTCCTTCTCTCTTTCCTCATTGTCCTTCTGTCTCTGGGCTCATCCTCTCTTTCTCTCTTTCCTCATTGTCCTCCTGTCTCTGGGCTCATCCTCTCCTTCTCTCTTTCCTCATTGTCCTTCTGTCTCTGGGCTCATCCTCTCCTTCTCTCTTTCCTCATTGTCCTCCTGTCTCTGGGCTCATCCTCTCCTTCTCTCTTTCCTCATTGTCTTCCTGTCTCTGGGCTCATCTTCTCCTTCTCTCTTTCCTCATTGTCCTCCTGTCTCTGGGCTCATCCTCTCCTCTCTTTCCTCATTGTCCTCCTGTCTCTGGGCTCATCCTCTCCTTCTCTCTTTCCTCATTGTCCTCCTGTCTCTGGGCTCATCTTCTCCTTCTCTCTTTCCTCATTGTCTTCCTGTCTCTGGGCTCATCTTCTCCTTCTCTCTTTCCTCATTGTCTTCCTGTCTCTGGGCTCATCCTCTCCTTCTCTCTTTCCTCATGGTCTTCCTGTCTCTGGGCTCATCTTCTTCTCTCTTTCCTCATTGTCCTCCTGTCTCTGGGCTCATCCTCTCCTTCTCTCTTTCCTCATTGTCCTCCTGTCTCTGGGCTCATCCTCTCCTTCTCTCTTTCCTCATTGTCCTTCTGTCTCTGGGCTCATCCTCTCTTTCTCTCTTTCCTCATTGTCCTCCTGTCTCTGGGCTCATCCTCTCCTTCTCTCTTTCCTCATTGTCCTTCTGTCTCTGGGCTCATCCTCTCCTTCTCTCTTTCCTCATTGTCCTCCTGTCTCTGGGCTCATCCTCTCCTTCTCTCTTTCCTCATTGTCTTCCTGTCTCTGGGCTCATCTTCTCCTTCTCTCTTTCCTCATTGTCCTCCTGTCTCTGGGCTCATCCTCTCCTTCTCTCTTTCCTCATTGTCCTCCTGTCTCTGGGCTCATCCTCTCCTTCTCTCTTTCCTCATTGTCCTCCTGTCTCTGGGCTCATCTTCTCCTTCTCTCTTTCCTCATTGTCTTCCTGTCTCTGGGCTCATCTTCTCCTTCTCTCTTTCCTCATTGTCCTCCTATCTCTGGGCTCATCTTCTCCTCTCTTTCCTCATTATCCTCCTGTCTCTGGGCTCATCCTCTCCTTCTCTCTTTCCTCATTGTCCTCCTGTCTCTGGGCTCATCCTCTCCTTCTCTCTTTCCTCATTGTCTTCCTATGTCTGGGCTCATCCTCTCCTTCTCTCTTTCCTCATTGTCCTCCTGTCTCTGGGCTCATCCTCTCCTACTCTCTTTCCTCATTGTCCTCCTGTTTCTGGGCTCATCTTCTCCTTCTCTCTTTCCTCATTGTCTTTCTGTCTCTGGTCTCATCTTCTCCTTCTCTCTTTCCTCATTATCCTTCTGTCTCTGGGCTCATCCTCTCCTTCTCTCTTTCCTCATTGTCCTCATGTCGCTGGGCTCATCCTCTCCTTCTCTCTTTCCTCATTGACCTCCTGTCTCTGGGCTCATCCTCTCCTTCTCTCTTTCCTCATTGTCCTCCTGTCTCTGGGCTCATCCTCTCCTTCTCTCTTTCCTCATTGTCCTTCTGTCTCTGGGCTCATCCTCTCTTTCTCTCTTTCCTCATTGTCCTCCTGTCTCTGGGCTCATCCTCTCCTTCTCTCTTTCCTCATTGTCCTTCTGTCTCTGGGCTCATCCTCTCCTTCTCTCTTTCCTCATTGTACTCCTGTCTCTGGGCTCATCCTCTCCTTCTCTCTTTCCTCATTGTCTTCCTGTCTCTGGGCTCATCTTCTCCTTCTCTCTATCCTCATTGTCCTCCTGTCTCTGGGCTCATCCTCTCCTTCTCTCTTTCCTCATTGTCCTCCTGTCTCTGGGCTCATCCTCTCCTTCTCTCTTTCCTCATTGTCCTCCTGTCTCTGGGCTCATCTTCTCCTTCTCTCTTTCCTCATTGTCTTCCTGTCTCTGGGCTCATCTTCTCCTTCTCTCTTTCCTCATTGTCCTCCTATCTCTGGGCTCATCCTCTCCTCTCTTTCCTCATTATCCTCCTGTCTCTGGGCTCATCTTCTCCTTCTCTCTTTCCTCATTGTCTTCCTGTCTCTGGGCTCATCCTCTCCTTCTCTCTTTCCTCATTGTCTTCCTGTCTCTGGGCTCATCTTCTCCTTCTCTCTTTCCTCATTATCCTCCTGTCTCTGGGCTCATCTTCTCCTTCTCTCTTTCCTCATTGTCCTCCTGTCTCTGGGCTCATCCTCTCATTCTCTCTTTCCTCATTGTCCTCCTGTCTCTGGGCTCATCTTCTCCTTCTCTATTTCCTCATTATCCTCCTGTCTCTGGGCTCATCCTCTCCTTCTCTCTTTCCTCATTGTCCTCCTGTCTCTGGGCTCATCCTTTCCTTCTCTCTTTCCTCATTGTCCTCCTGTCTCTGGGCTCATCCTCTCCTTCTCTCTTTCCTCATTGTCCTCCTGTCTCTGGGCTCATCCTCTCCTTCTCTCTTTCCTCATTATCCTCCTGTCTCTGGGCTCATCCTCTCCTTCTCTATTTCCTCATTATCCTCCTGTCTCTGGGCTCATCCTCTCCTTCTCTCTTTCCCCATTTTCCTCCTGTCTCTGGGCTCATCTTCTCCTTCTCTCTTTCCTCATTATCTTCCTATCTCTGGGCTCATCCTCTCCTTCTCTCTTTCCTCATTGTCCTCCTGTCTCTGGGCTCATCCTCTCCTTCTCTCTTTCCTCATTATCCTCCTATCTCTGGGCTCATCCTCTCCTTCTCTCTTTCCTCATTGTCCTCCTGTCTCTGGGCTCATCTTCTCCTTCTCTCTTTCCTCATTGTCTTCCTGTCTCTGGGCTCATCCTCTCCTTCTCTCTTTCCTCATTATCCCCCTGTCTCTGGGCTCATCCTCTCCTTCTCTCTTTCCTCATTGTCCTCCTGTCTCTGGGATCATCCTCTCCTCCTCCCTTTCCTCATTGTCCTCCTGTCTCTTGGCTCATCCTCTCCTTCATTCTTTCCTCAGTGTCTTCCTGTCTCTGGGCTCATCCTCTCCTTCTCTCTTTCCTCATTGTCCTCCTGTCTCTGGGCTCATCCTCTCCTCTCTTTCCTCATTGTCCTCCTGTCTCTGGGCTCATCCTCTCCTTCTCTCTTTCCTCATTGTCCTCCTGTCTCTGGGCTCATCCTCTCCTTCTCTCTTTCCTCGTTGTCCTCCTGTCTCTGGGCTCATCCTCTCCTTCTCTCTTTCCTCATTGTCCTCCTGTCTCTGGGCTCATCCTCTCTTCTCTCTTTCCTCATTGTCCTCCTGTCTCTGGGCTCATCCTCTCCTTCTCTCTTTCCTCATTATCCTCCTGTCTCTGGGCTCATCCTCTCCTTCTCTATTTCCTCATTATCCTCCTGTCTCTGGGCTCATCCTCTCCTTCTCTCTTTCCCCATTTTCCTCCTGTCTCTGGGCTCATCTTCTCCTTCTCTCTTTCCTCATTATCTTCCTATCTCTGGGCTCATCCTCTCCTTCTCTCTTTCCTCATTGTCCTCCTGTCTCTGGGCTCATCCTCTCCTTCTCTCTTTCCTCATTATCCTCCTATCTCTGGGCTCATCCTCTCCTTCTCTCTTTCCTCATTGTCCTCCTGTCTCTGGGCTCATCTTCTCCTTCTCTCTTTCCTCATTGTCTTCCTGTCTCTGGGCTCATCCTCTCCTTCTCTCTTTCCTCATTATCCCCCTGTCTCTGGGCTCATCCTCTCCTTCTCTCTTTCCTCATTATCCCCCTGTCTCTGGGCTCATCCTCTCCTTCTCTCTTTCATCATTGTCCTCCTGTCTCTGGGCTCATCCTCTCCTTCTCTCTTTCCTCATTGTCTTCCTGTCTCTGGGCTCATCCTCTCCTTCTCTCTTTCCTCATTATCCTCCTGTCTCTGGTCTCATCTTCTCCTTCTCTCTTTCCTCATTGTCCTCCTGTCTCTGGGCTCATTCTCTCCTTCTCTCTTTCCCCATTTTCCTCCTGTCTCTGGGCTCATCCTCTCCTTCTCTCTTTCCTCATTGTCCACCTGTCTCTGGGCTCATCCTCTCCTTCTCTCTTTCCTCATTGTCTTTCTGTCTCTGGGCTCATCCTCTCTTCTCTTTCCTCATTATCCTCCTGTCTCTGGAATCATCCTCTCCTTCTCTCTTTCCTCATTATCCCCCTGTCTCTGGGCTCATCCTCTCCTTCTCTCTTTCCTCATTGTCCTCCTGTCTCTGGGCTCATCCTCTCCTTCTCTCTTTCCTCATTGTTTTTCTGTCTCTGGGCTCATCCTCTCTTCTCTTTCCTCATTATCCTCCTGTCTCTGGGCTCATCCTCTCCTTCTCTCTTTCCTCATTGTCCTCCTGTCTCTGGGCTCATCCTCTCCTTCTCTCTTTCCTCATTATCCTCCTGTCTCTGGGCTCATCCTCTCCTTCTCTCTTTCCTCATTGTCCTCCTGTCTCTGGGCTCATCCTCTCCTTCTCTCTTTCCTCATTCTCTTCCTGTCTCTGGGCTCATCCTCTCCTTCTCTCTTTCCTCATGGTCTTCCTGTCTCTGGGCTCATCTGATTCTCTCTTTCCTCATTGTCCTCCTGTCTCTGGGCTCATCCTCTCCTTCTCTCTTTCCTCATTGTCCTCCTGTCTCTGGGCTCATCCTCTCCTTCTCTCTTTCCTCATTGTCCATCTGTCTCTGGGCTCATCCTCTCTTTCTCTCTTTCCTCATTGTCCTCCTGTCTCTGGGCTCATCCTCTCCTTCTCTCTTTCCTCATTGTCCTTCTGTCTCTGGGCTCATCCTCTCCTTCTCTCTTTCCTCATTGTCCTCCTGTCTCTGGGCTCATCCTCTCCTTCTCTCTTTCCTCATTGTCTTCCTGTCTCTGGGCTCATCTTCTCCTTCTCTCTTTCCTCATTGTCCTCCTGTCTCTGGGCTCATCCTCTCCTTCTCTTTTTCCTCATTGTCCTCCTGTCTCTGGGCTCATCCTCTCCTTCTCTCTTTCCTCATTGTCCTCCTGTCTCTGGGCTCATCTTCTCCTTCTCTCTTTCCTCATTGTCCTCCTATCTCTGGGCTCATCTTCTCCTCTCTTTCCTCATTATCCTCCTGTCTCTGGGCTCATCCTCTCCTTCTCTCTTTCCTCATTGTCCTCCTGTCTCTGGGCTCATCCTCTCCTTCTCTCTTTCCTCATTGTCTTCCTATGTCTGGGCTCATCCTCTCCTTCTCTCTTTCCTCATTGTCCTCCTGTCTCTGGGCTCATCCTCTCCTACTCTCTTTCCTCATTGTCCTCCTGTTTCTGGGCTCATCTTCTCCTTCTCTCTTTCCTCATTGTCTTTCTGTCTCTGGTCTCATCTTCTCCTTCTCTCTTTCCTCATTATCCTTCTGTCTCTGGGCTCATCCTCTCCTTCTCTCTTTCCTCATTGTCCTCCTGTCTCTGGGCTCATCCTCTCCTTCTCTCTTTCCTCATTGTCTTCCTGTCTCTGGGCTCATCCTCTCCTTCTCTCTTTCCTCATTGTCTTCCTGTCTCTGGGCTCATCCTCTCCTTCTTACTTTCCTCATTGTCTTCCTGTCTCTGGGCTCATCCTCTCCTTCTCTCTTTCCTCATTGTCTTCCTGTCTCTGGGCTCATCTTCTCCTTCTCTCTTTCCTCATTATCCTCCTGTCTCTGGGCTCATCTTCTCCTTCTCTCTTTCCTCATTGTCCTCCTGTCTCTGGGCTCATCCTCTCCTTCTCTCTTTCCTCATTGTCCTCCAGTCTCTGGGCTCATCCTCTCCTTCTCTCTTTCCTCATTGTCTTCCTGTCTCTGGGCTCATCTTCTCCTTCTCTCTTTCCTCATTATCCTCCTGTCTCTGGGCTCATCCTCTCCTTCTCTCTTTCCTCATTGTCCTCATGTCTCTGGGCTCATCCTCTCCTTCTCTCTTTCCTCATTGACCTCCTGTCTCTGGGCTCATCCTCTCCTTCTCTCTTTCCTCATTGTCCTCCTGTCTCTGGGCTCATCCTCTCCTTCTCTCTTTCCTCATTGTCTTCCTGTCTCTAGGCTCATCTTCTCCTTCTCTCTTTCCTCATTGTCTTCCTGTCTCTGGGCTCATCCTCTCCTTCTCTCTTTCCTCATTGTCTTCCTGTCTCTGGGCTCATCTTCTCCTTCTCTCTTTCCTCATTATCCTCCTGTCTCTGGGCTCATCTTCTCCTTCTCTCTTTCCTCATTGTCCTCCTGTCTCTGGGCTCATCCTCTCATTCTCTCTTTCCTCATTGTCCTCCTGTCTCTGGGCTCATCTTCTCCTTCTCTCTTTCCTCATTATCCTCCTGTCTCTGGGCTCATCCTCTCCTTCTCTCTTTCCTCATTGTCCTCCTGTCTCTGGGCTCATCCTTTCCTTCTCTCTTTCCTCATTGTCCTCCTGTCTCTGGGCTCATCCTCTCCTTCTCTCTTTCCTCATTGTCCTCCTGTCTCTGGGCTCAACCTCTCCTTCTCTCTTTCCTCATTGTCTTCCTGTCTCTAGGCTCATCTTCTCTTTCTCTCTTTCCTCATTGTCTTCCTGTCTCTGGGCTCATCCTCTCCTTCTCTCTTTCCTCATTGTCTTCCTGTCTCTGGGCTCATCCTCTCCTTCTCTCTTTCCTCATTGTCCTCCTGTCTCTGGGCTCATCCTCTCCTTCTCTCTTTCCTCATTGTCCTCCTATCTCTGGGCTCATCCTCTCCTTCTCTCTTTCCTCATTGTCCTCCTGTCTCTGGGCTCATCCTCTCCTTCTCTCTTTCATCATTATCCTCCTGTCTCTGGGCTCATCCTCTCCTTCTCTCTTTCCTCATTGTCCTCCTGTCTCTGGGCTCATCCTCTCCTTCTCTCTTTCCTCGTTGTCTTCCTGTCTCTGGGCTCATCCTCTTCTTCTCTCTTTCCTCAATGTCCTCCTGTCTCTGGGCTCATCCTCTCCTTCTCTCTTTCCTCATTGACCTCCTGTCTCTGGGCTCATCCTCTCCTTCTCTCTTTCCTCATTGTCCTCCTGTCTCTGGGCTCATCCTCTCCTTCTCTCTTTCCTCATTGTCTTCCTGTCTCAAGGCTCATCTTCTCCTTCTCTCTTTCCTCATTGTCTTCCTGTCTCTGGGCTCATCTTCTCCTTCTCTCTTTCCTCATTGTCTTCCTGTCTCTGGGCTCATCCTCTCCTTCTCTCTTTCCTCATTGTCTTCCTGTCTCTGGGCTCATCTTCTCCTTCTCTCTTTCCTCATTATCCTCATGTCTCTGGGCTCATCTTCTCCTTCTCTCTTTCCTCATTGTCCTCCTGTCTCTTGGCTCATCCTCTCCTTGTCTCTTCCTCATTGTCCTTCAGTCTCTGGGCTCATCCTCTCCTTCTCTCTTTCCTCATTGTCTTCCTGTCTCTGGGCTCATCTTCTCCTTCTCTCTTTCCTCATTATCCTCCTGTCTCTGGGCTCATCCTCTCCTTCTCTCTTTCCTCATTGTCCTCCTGTCTCTGGGCTCATCCTCTCCTTCTCTCTTTCCTCATTGTCCTCCTGTCTCTGGGCTCATCCTCTCCTTCTCTCTTTCCTCATTGTCCTTCTGTCTCTGGGCTCATCCTCTCCTTCTCTCTTTCCTCATTGTCCTCCTGTCTCTGGGCTCATCCTCTCCTTCCTGTCTTTCCTCATTGTCCTCCTGTCTCTGGGCTCATCCTCTCTTTCTCTCTTTCCTCATTGTCCTCCTGTCTCTGGGCTCATCCTCTCCTTCTCTCTTTCCTCATTGTCCTTCTGTCTCTGGGCTCATCCTCTCCTTCTCTCTTTCCTCATTATCCTATCTCTGGGCTCATCCTCTACTTCTCTCTTTCCTCATTGTCCACCTGTCTCTGGGCTCATCCTCTCCTTCTCTCTTTCCTCATTATCCTCCTGTCTCTGGGCTCATCCTCTCCTTCTCTCTTTCCTCATTGTCCTCCTGTCTCTGGGCTCATCCTCTCCTTCTCTCTTTCCTCATTGTCCTCCTGTCTCTGGGCTCATCCTCTCCTTCTCTCTTTCCTCATTGTCTTCCTGTCTCTGGGCTCATCTTCTTCTCTCTTTCCTCATTGTCCTCCTGTCTCTGGGCTCATCCTCTCCTTCTCTCTTTCCTCATTGACCTCCTGTCTCTGGGCTCATCCTCTCCTTCTCTCTTTCCTCATTGTCCTCCTGTCTCTGGGCTCATCCTCTCCTTCTCTCTTTCCTCATTGTCTTCCTGTCTCAAGGCTCATCTTCTCCTTCTCTCTTTCCTCATTGTCTTCCTGTCTCTGGGCTCATCTTCTCCTTCTCTCTTTCCTCATTGTCTTCCTGTCTCTGGGCTCATCCTCTCCTTCTCTCTTTCCTCATTGTCTTCCTGTCTCTGGGCTCATCTTCTCCTTCTCTCTTTCCTCATTATCCTCATGTCTCTGGGCTCATCCTCTCCTTGTCTCTTCCTCATTGTCCTCCAGTCTCTGGGCTCATCCTCTCCTTCTCTCTTTCCTCATTGTCTTCCTGTCTCTGGGCTCATCTTCTCCTTCTCTCTTTCCTCATTATCCTCCTGTCTCTGGGCTCATCCTCTCCTTCTCTCTTTCCTCATTGTCCTCCTGTCTCTGGGCTCATCCTCTCCTTCTCTCTTTCCTCATTGTCTTCCTGTCTCTAGGCTCATCTTCTCTTTCTCTCTTTCCTCATTGTCTTCCTGTCTCTGGGCTCATCCTCTCCTTCTCTCTTTCCTCATTGTCCTCCTGTCTCTGGGCTCATCCTCTCCTTCTCTCTTTCCTCATTGTCCTCCTATCTCTGGGCTCATCCTCTACTTCTCTCTTTCCTCATTGTCCTCCTGTCTCTGGGCTCATCCTCTCCTTCTCTCTTTCCTCATTATCCTCCTGTCTCTGGGCTCATCCTCTCCTTCTCTCTTTCCTCATTGTCCTCCTGTCTCTGGGCTCATCCTCTCCTTCTCTCTTTCCTCATTGTCTTCCTGTCTCTGGGCTCATCTTCTCCTTCTCTCTTTCCTCATTATCCTCCTGTCTCGGGACTCATCCTCTCCTTCTCTCTTTCCTCATTGTCCTCCTGTCTCTGGGCTCATCCTCTCCTTCTCTCTTTCCTCATTGTCCTCCTGTATCTGGGTTCATCCTCACCTTCTCTCTTTCCTCATTGTCTTCCTGTCTCTAGGCTCATCTTCTCCTTCACTCTTTCCTCATTGTCTTCCTGTCTCTGGGCTCATCCTCTCCTTCTCTCTTTCCTCATTGTCTTCCTGTCTCTGGGCTCATCTTCTCCTTCTCTCTTTCCTCATTATCCTCCTGTCTCTGGGCTCATCTTCTCCTTCTCTCTTTCCTCATTGTCCTTCTGTCTCTAGGCTCATCCTCTCCTTCTCTCTTTCCTCATTGTCCTCCTGTCTCTGGGCTCATCCTCTCCTTCTCTCTTTCCTCATTGTCCTCCTGTCTCTGGGCTCATCTTCTCCTTCTCTCTTTCCTCATTGTCTTCCTGTCTCTGGGCTCATCTTCTCCTTCTCTCTTTCCTCATTGTCCTCCTATCTCTGGGCTCATCTTCTCCTCTCTTTCCTCATTATCCTCCTGTCTCTGGGCTCATCCTCTCCTTCTCTCTTTCCTCATTGTCCTCCTGTCTCTGGGCTCATCCTCTCCTTCTCTCTTTCCTCATTATCCTCATGTCTCTGGGCTCATCTTCTCCTTCTCTCTTTCCTCATTGTCCTCCTGTCTCTGGGCTCATCTTCTCCTTCTCTCTTTCCTCATTGTCTTCCTGTCTCTAGGCTCATCTTCTCCTTCTCTCTTTCCTCATTGTCTTCCTGTCTCTGGGCTCATCCTCTCCTTCTCTCTTTCCTCATTGTCTTCCTGTCTCTGGGCTCATCTTCTCCTTCTCTCTTTCCTCATTATCCTCCTGTCTCTGGGCTCATCTTCTCCTTCTCTCTTTCCTCATTGTCCTCCTGTCTCTGGGCTCATCCTCTCCTTGTCTCTTTCCTCATTGTCCTCCAGTCTCTGGGCTCATCCTCTCCTTCTCTCTTTCCTCATTGTCTTCCTGTCTCTGGGCTCATCTTCTCCTTCTCTCTTTCCTCATTATCCTCCTGTCTCTGGGCTCATCCTCTCCTTCTCTCTTTCCTCATTGTCCTCCTGTCTCTGGGCTCATCCTCTCCTTCTCTCTTTCCTCAATGTCCTCCTGTCTCTGGGCTCATCCTCTCCTTCTCTCTTTCCTCATTGTCCTCCTGTCTCTGGGCTCATCCTCTCCTTCTCTCTTTCCTCATTGTCTTCCTGTCTCTAGGCTCATCTTCTCCTTCTCTCTTTCCTCATTGTCTTCCTGTCTCTGGGCTCATCCTCTCCTTCTCTCTTTCCTCATTGTCTTCCTGTCTCTGGGCTCATCCTCTACTTCTCTCTTTCCCCATTGTCCTCCTATCTCTGGGCTCATCCTCTCCTTCTCTCTTTCCTCATTGTCCTCCAGTCCCTGGGCTCATCCTCTCCTTCTCTCTTTCCTCAGTGTCTTCCTGTCTCTGTGCTCATCCTCTCCTTCTCTCTTTCCTCAGTGTCTTCCTGTCTCTGTGCTCATCCTTTCCTTCTCTCTTTCCTCATTGTCCTCCTGTTTCTGGGCTCATCCTCTCCTTCTCCCTTTCCTCATTGTACTCCTGTCTCTTGGCTCATCCTCTCCTTCTCTCTTTCCTCAGTGTCTTCCTGTCTCTGGGCTCATCCTCTCCTTCTCTTTTTCCTCATTGTCCTCCTGTCTCTGGGCTCATCCTCTCCTCTCTTTCCTCATTGTCCTCCTGTCTCTGGGCTCATCCTCTCCTTCTCTCTTTCCTCATTGTCCTCCTGTCTCTGGGCTCATCCTCTCCTTCTCTCTTTCCTCATTGTCCTTCTGTCTCTGGGCTCATCCACTCCTTCTCTCTTTCCTCATTGTCTTCCTGTCTCTAGGCTCATCTTCTCCTTCTCTCTTTCCTCATTGACTTCCTGTCTCTGGGCTCATCCTCTCCTTCTCTCTTTCCTCATTGTCCTCCTGTCTCTGGGCTCATCCTCTCCTTCTCTCTTTCCTCATTGTCCTCCTGTCTCTGGGCTCATCTGCTCATTCTCTCTTTCCTCATTGTCTTCCTGTCTCTGGGCTCATCTTCTCCTTCTCTCTTTCCTCATTGTCCTCCTATCTCTGGGCTCATCTTCTCCTCTCTTTCCTCATTGTCTTCCTGTCTCTGGTCTCATCTTCTCCTTCTCTCTTTCCTCATTATCCTTCTGTCTCTGGGCTCATCCTCTCCTTCTCTCTTTCCTCATTGTCTTCCTGTCTCTGGGCTCATCCTCTCCTTCTCTCTTTCCTCATTGTCTTCCTGTCTCTGGGCTCATCCTCTCCTTCTCTCTTTCCTCATTGTCTTCCTGTCTCTGGGCTCATCCTCTCCTTCTCTCTTTCCTCATTGTCTTCCTGTCTCTGGGCTCATCTTCTCCTTCTCTCTTTCCTCATTATCCTCTTGTCTCTGGGCTCATCTTCTCCTTCTCTCTTTCCTCATTGTAATCCTGTCTCTGGGCTCATCCTCTCCTTCTCTCTTTCCTCATTTTCCTCCAGTCTCTGGGCTCATCCTCTCCTTCTCTCTTTCCTCATTGTCTTCCTGTCTCTGGGCTCATCTTCTCCTTCTCTCTTTCCTCATTATCCTCCTGTCTCGGGACTCATCCTCTCCTTCTCTCTTTCCTCATTGTCCTCCTGTCTCTGGGCTCATCCTCTCCTTCTCTCTTTCCTCATTGTCCTCCTGTATCTGGGTTCATCCTCACCTTCTCTCTTTCCTCATTGTCTTCCTGTCTCTAGGCTCATCTTCTCCTTCACTCTTTCCTCATTGTCTTCCTGTCTCTGGGCTCATCCTCTCCTTCTCTCTTTCCTCATTGTCTTCCTGTCTCTGGGCTCATCTTCTCCTTCTCTCTTTCCTCATTATCCTCCTGTCTCTGGGCTCATCTTCTCCTTCTCTCTTTCCTCATTGTCCTCCTGTCTCTGGGCTCATCCTCTCCTTCTCTCTTTCCTCATTGTCCTCCAGTCTCTGGGCTCATCCTCTCCTTCTCTCTTTCCTCATTGTCTTCCTGTCTCTGGGCTCATCTTCTCCTTCTCTCTTTCCTCATTATCCTCCTGTCTCTGGGCTCATCCTCTCCTTCTCTCTTTCCTCATTGTCCTCCTGTCTCTGGGCTCATCCTCTCCTTCTCTCTTTCCTCATTGTCCTCCTGTCTCTGGGCTCATCCTCTCCTTCTCTCTTTCCTCATTGTCCTCCTGTCTCTGGGCTCATCCTCTCCTTCTCTCTTTCCTCATTGTCTTCCTGTCTCTAGGCTTATCTTCTCCTTCTCTCTTTCCTCATTGTCTTCCTGTCTCTGGGCTCATCCTCTCCTTCTCTATTTCCTCATTGTCTTCCTGTCTCTGGGCTCATCCTCTCCTTCTCTCTTTCCTCATTGTCCTCCTGTCTCTGGGCTCATCCTCTCCTTCTCTCTTTCCTCATTGTCCTCCTATCTCTGGGCTCATCCTCTCCTTCTCTCTTTCCTCATTGTCCTCCTGTCTCTGGGCTCATCCTCTCCTTCTCTCTTTCCTCAGTGTCTTCCTGTCTCTGTGCTCATCCTCTCCTTCTCTCTTTCCTCATTGTCCTCCTGTCTCTGGGCTCATCCTCTCCTTCTCCCTTTCCTCATTGTCCTCCTGTCTCTGGGCTCATCCTCTCCTTCTCTCTTTCCTCAGTGTCTTCCTGTCTCTGGGCTCATCCTCTCCTTCTCTCTTTCCTCATTGTCCTCCTGTCTCTGGGCTCATCCTCTCCTCTCTTTCCTCATTGTCCTCCTGTCTCTGGGCTCATCCTCTCCTTCTCTCTTTCCTCATTGTCCTCCTGTCTCTGGGCTCATCCTCTCCTTCTCTCTTTCCCCATTTTCCACCTGTCTCTGGGCTCATCTTCTCCTTCTCTCTTTCCTCATTATCTTCCTATCTCTAGGCTCATCCTCTCCTTCTCTCTTTCCTCATTGTCCTCCTGTCTCTGGGCTCATCCTCTCCTTCTCTCTTTCCTCATTGTCCTCCTATCTCTGGGCTCATCCTCTCCTTCTCTCTTTCCTCATTGTCCTCCTGTCTCTGGGCTCATCTTCTTCTTCTCTCTTTCCTCATTGTCTTCCTGTCTCTGGGCTCATCCTCTCCTTCTCTCTTTCCTCATTATCCCCCTGTCTCTGGGCTCATCCTCTCCTTCTCTCTTTCCTCATTATCCCCCTGTCTCTGGGCTCATCCTCTCCTTCTCTCTTTCCTCATTGTCCTCCTGTCTCTGGGCTCAACCTCTCCTTCTCTCTTTCCTCATTGTCTTCCTGTCTCTGGGCTCATCCTCTCCTTCTCTCTTTCCTCATTATCCTCCTGTCTCTGGTCTCATCTTCTCCTTCTCTCTTTCCTCATTGTCCTCCTGTCTCTGGGCTCATCCTCTCCTTCTCTCTTTCCCCATTTTCCTCCTGTCTCTGGGCTCATCCTCTCCTTCTCTCTTTCCTCATTGTCCACCTGTCTCTGGGCTCATCCTCTCCTTCTCTCTTTCCTCATTGTCTTTCTGTCTCTGGGCTCATCCTCTCTTCTCTTTCCTCATTATCCTCCTGTCTCTGGAATCATCCTCTCCTTCTCTCTTTCCTCATTATCCCCCTGTCTCTGGGCTCATCCTCTCCTTCTCTCTTTCCTCATTGTCCTCCTGTCTCTGGGCTCATCCTCTCTTCTCTTTCCTCATTATCCTCCTGTCTCTGGGCTCATCCTCTCCTTCTCTCTTTCCTCATTGTCCTCCTGTCTCTGGGCTCATCCTCTCCTTCTCTCTTTCCTCATTATCCTCCTGTCTCTGGGCTCATCCTCTCCTTCTCTCTTTCCTCATTGTCCTCCTGTCTCTGGGCTCATCCTCTCCTTCTCTCTTTCCTCATTGTCTTCCTGTCTCTGGGCTCATCCTCTCCTTCTCTCTTTCCTCATGGTCTTCCTGTCTCTGGGCTCATCTTCTTCTCTCTTTCCTCATTGTCCTCCTGTCTCTGGGCTCATCCTCTCCTTCTCTCTTTCCTCATTGTCCTCCTGTCTCTGGGCTCATCCTCTCCTTCTCTCTTTCCTCATTGTCCTTCTGTCTCTGGGCTCATCCTCTCTTTCTCTCTTTCCTCATTGTCCTCCTGTCTCTGGGCTCATCCTCTCCTTCTCTCTTTCCTCATTGTCCTTCTGTCTCTGGGCTCATCCTCTCCTTCTCTCTTTCCTCATTGTCCTCCTGTCTCTGGGCTCATCCTCTCCTTCTCTCTTTCCTCATTGTCTTCCTGTCTCTGGGCTCATCTTCTCCTTCTCTCTTTCCTCATTGTCCTCCTGTCTCTGGGCTCATCCTCTCCTTCTCCCTTTCCTCATTGTCCTCCTGTCTCTGGGCTCATCCTCTCCTTCTCTCTTTCCTCATTGTCCTCCTGTCTCTGGGCTCATCTTCTCCTTCTCTCTTTCCTCATTGTCTTCCTATCTCTGGGCTCATCTTCTCCTTCTCTCTTTCCTCATTGTCCTCCTATCTCTGGGCTCATCTTCTCCTCTCTTTCCTCATTATCCTCCTGTCTCCGGGCTCATCCTCTCCTTCTCTCTTTCCTCATTGTCCTCCTGTCTCTGGGCTCATCCTCTCCTTCTCTCTTTCCTCATTGTCTTCCTGTCTCTGGGCTCATCCTCTCCTTCTCTCTTTCCTCATTATCCTCCTGTCTCTGGTCTCATCTTCTCCTTCTCTCTTTCCTCATTGTCCTCCTGTCTCTGGGCTCATCCTCTCCTTCTCTCTTTCCCCATTTTCCTCCTGTCTCTGGGCTCATCCTCTCCTTCTCTCTTTCCTCATTGTCCACCTGTCTCTGGGCTCATCCTCTCCTTCTCTCTTTCCTCATTGTCTTCCTGTCTCTGGGCTCATCTTCTTCTCTCTTTCCTCATTGTCCTCCTGTCTCTGGGCTCATCCTCTCCTTCTCTCTTTCCTCATTGTCTTCCTGTCTCTGGGCTCATCCTCTCCTTCTCTCTTTCCTCATTATCCTCCTGTCTCTGGTCTCATCTTCTCCTTCTCTCTTTCCTCATTGTCCTCCTGTCTCTGGGCTCATCCTCTCCTTCTCTCTTTCCCCATTTTCCTCCTGTCTCTGGGCTCATCCTCTCCTTCTCTCTTTCCTCATTGTCCACCTGTCTCTGGGCTCATCCTCTCCTTCTCTCTTTCCTCATTGTCTTTCTGTCTCTGGGCTCATCCTCTCTTCTCTTTCCTCATTATCCTCCTGTCTCTGGAATCATCCTCTCCTTCTCTCTTTCCTCATTATCCCCCTGTCTCTGGGCTCATCCTCTCCTTCTCTCTTTCCTCATTGTCCTCCTGTCTCTGGGCTCATCCTCTCTTCTCTTTCCTCATTATCCTCCTGTCTCTGGGCTCATCCTCTCCTTCTCTCTTTCCTCATTGTCCTCCTGTCTCTGGGCTCATCCTCTCCTTCTCTCTTTCCTCATTATCCTCCTGTCTCTGGGCTCATCCTCTCCTTCTCTCTTTCCTCATTGTCCTCCTGTCTCTGGGCTCATCCTCTCCTTCTCTCTTTCCTCATTGTCTTCCTGTCTCTGGGCTCATCCTCTCCTTCTCTCTTTCCTCATGGTCTTCCTGTCTCTGGGCTCATCTTCTTCTCTCTTTCCTCATTGTCCTCCTGTCTCTGGGCTCATCCTCTCCTTCTCTCTTTCCTCATTGTCCTCCTGTCTCTGGGCTCATCCTCTCCTTCTCTCTTTCCTCATTGTCCTTCTGTCTCTGGGCTCATCCTCTCTTTCTCTCTTTCCTCATTGTCCTCCTGTCTCTGGGCTCATCCTCTCCTTCTCTCTTTCCTCATTGTCCTTCTGTCTCTGGGCTCATCCTCTCCTTCTCTCTTTCCTCATTGTCCTCCTGTCTCTGGGCTCATCCTCTCCTTCTCTCTTTCCTCATTGTCTTCCTGTCTCTGGGCTCATCTTCTCCTTCTCTCTTTCCTCATTGTCCTCCTGTCTCTGGGCTCATCCTCTCCTTCTCCCTTTCCTCATTGTCCTCCTGTCTCTGGGCTCATCCTCTCCTTCTCTCTTTCCTCATTGTCCTCCTGTCTCTGGGCTCATCTTCTCCTTCTCTCTTTCCTCATTGTCTTCCTATCTCTGGGCTCATCTTCTCCTTCTCTCTTTCCTCATTGTCCTCCTATCTCTGGGCTCATCTTCTCCTCTCTTTCCTCATTATCCTCCTGTCTCCGGGCTCATCCTCTCCTTCTCTCTTTCCTCATTGTCCTCCTGTCTCTGGGCTCATCCTCTCCTTCTCTCTTTCCTCATTGTCTTCCTATGTCTGGGCTCATCCTCTCCTTCTCTCTTTCCTCATTGTCCTCCTGTCTCTGGGCTCATCCTCTCCTTCTCTCTTTCCTCATTGTCCTCCTGTTTCTGGGCTCATCTTCTCCTTCTCTCTTTCCTCATTGTCTTTCTGTCTCTGGTCTCATCTTCTTCTCTCTTTCCTCATTATCCTCCTGTCTCTGGGCTCATCCTCTCCTTCTCTCTTTCCTCATTGTCCTCCTGTCTCTGGGCTCATCCTCTCCTTCTCTCTTTCCTCATTGTCCTCCTATCTCTGGGCTCATCCTCTCCTTCTCTCTTTCCTCATTGTCCTCCTGTCTCTGGGCTCATCCTCTCCTTCTCTCTTTCCTCAGTGTCTTCCTGTCTCTGTGCTCATCCTCTCCTTCTCTCTTTCCTCATTGTCCTCCTGTCTCTGGGCTCATCCTCTCCTTCTCCCTTTCCTCATTGTCCTCCTGTCTCTTGGCTCATCCTCTCCTTCTCTCTTTCCTCAGTGTCTTCCTGTCTTCGGGCTCATCCTCTCCTTCTCTCTTTCCTCATTGTCCTCCTGTCTCTGGGCTCATCCTCTCCTCTCTTTCCTCATTGTCCTCCTGTCTCTGGGCTCATCCTCTCCTTCTCTCTTTCCTCATTGTCCTCCTGTCTCTGGGCTCATCCTCTCCTTCTCTCTTTCCCCATTTTCCACCTGTCTCTGGGCTCATCTTCTCCTTCTCTCTTTCCTCATTATCTTCCTATCTCTGGGCTCATCCTCTCCTTCTCTCTTTCCTCATTGTCCTCCTGTCTCTGGGCTCATCCTCTCCTTCTCTCTTTCCTCATTGTCCTCCTATCTCTGGGCTCATCCTCTCCTTCTCTCTTTCCTCATTGTCCTCCTGTCTCTGGGCTCATCTTCTTCTTCTCTCTTTCCTCATTGTCTTCCTGTCTCTGGGCTCATCCTCTCCTTCTCTCTTTCCTCATTATCCCCCTGTCTCTGGGCTCATCCTCTCCTTCTCTCTTTCCTCATTATCCCCCTGTCTCTGGGCTCATCCTCTCCTTCTCTCTTTCCTCATTGTCCTCCTGTCTCTGGGCTCATCCTCTCCTTCTCTCTTTCCTCATTGTCTTCCTGTCTCTGGGCTCATCCTCTCCTTCTCTCTTTCCTCATTATCCTCCTGTCTCTGGTCTCATCTTCTCCTTCTCTCTTTCCTCATTGTCCTCCTGTCTCTGGGCTCATCCTCTCCTTCTCTCTTTCCCCATTTTCCTCCTGTCTCTGGGCTCATCCTCTCCTTCTCTCTTTCCTCATTGTCCACCTGTCTCTGGGCTCATCCTCTCCTTCTCTCTTTCCTCATTGTCTTTCTGTCTCTGGGCTCATCCTCTCTTCTCTTTCCTCATTATCCTCCTGTCTCTGGAATCATCCTCTCCTTCTCTCTTTCCTCATTATCCCCCTGTCTCTGGGCTCATCCTCTCCTTCTCTCTTTCCTCATTGTCCTCCTGTCTCTGGGCTCATCCTCTCTTCTCTTTCCTCATTATCCTCCTGTCTCTGGGCTCATCCTCTCCTTCTCTCTTTCCTCATTGTCCTCCTGTCTCTGGGCTCATCCTCTCCTTCTCTCTTTCCTCATTATCCTCCTGTCTCTGGGCTCATCCTCTCCTTCTCTCTTTCCTCATTGTCCTCCTGTCTCTGGGCTCATCCTCTCCTTCTCTCTTTCCTCATTGTCTTCCTATGTCTGGGCTCATCCTCTCCTTCTCTCTTTCCTCATTGTCCTCCTGTCTCTGGGCTCATCCTCTCCTTCTCTCTTTCCTCATTGTCCTCCTGTTTCTGGGCTCATCTTCTCCTTCTCTCTTTCCTCATTGTCTTTCTGTCTCTGGTCTCATCTTCTTCTCTCTTTCCTCATTATCCTCCTGTCTCTGGGCTCATCCTCTCCTTCTCTCTTTCCTCATTGTCCTCCAGTCTCAGGGCTCATCCTCTCCTTCTCTCTTTCCTCATTGTCCTCCTGTCTCTGGGCTCATCCTCTCCTTCTCTCTTTCCTCATTGTCTTCCTGTCTCTAGGCTCATCTTCTCCTTCTCTCTTTCCTCATTGTCTTCCTGTCTCTGGGCTCATCTTCTCCTTCTCTCTTTCCTCATTATCCTCCTGTCTCTGGGCTCATCTTCTCCTTCTCTCTTTCCTCATTGTCCTCCTGTCTCTGGGCTCATCCTCTCCTTCTCTCTTTCCTCATTGTCTTCCTGTCTCTGGGCTCATCTTCTCCTTCTCTCTTTCCTCATTATCCTCCTGTCTCTGGGCTCATCCTCTCCTTCTCTCTTTCCTCATTGTCCTCCTGTCTCTGGGCTCATCCTCTCCTTCTCTCTTTCCTCATTGTCCTCCTGTCTCTGGGCTCATCCTCTCCTTCTCTCTTTCCTCATTGTCCTCCTGTCTCTGGGCTCATCCTCTCCTTCTCTCTTTCCTCATTGTCTTCCTATGTCTGGGCTCATCCTCTCCTTCTCTCTTTCCTCATTGTCCTCCTGTCTCTGGGCTCATCCTCTCCTTCTCTCTTTCCTCATTGTCCTCCTGTTTCTGGGCTCATCTTCTCCTTCTCTCTTTCCTCATTGTCTTTCTGTCTCTGGTCTCATCTTCTTCTCTCTTTCCTCATTATCCTCCTGTCTCTGGGCTCATCCTCTCCTTCTCTCTTTCCTCATTGTCCTCCAGTCTCAGGGCTCATCCTCTCCTTCTCTCTTTCCTCATTGTCCTCCTGTCTCTGGGCTCATCCTCTCCTTCTCTCTTTCCTCATTGTCTTCCTGTCTCTAGGCTCATCTTCTCCTTCTCTCTTTCCTCATTGTCTTCCTGTCTCTGGGCTCATCTTCTCCTTCTCTCTTTCCTCATTATCCTCCTGTCTCTGGGCTCATCTTCTCCTTCTCTCTTTCCTCATTGTCCTCCTGTCTCTGGGCTCATCCTCTCCTTCTCTCTTTCCTCATTGTCTTCCTGTCTCTGGGCTCATCTTCTCCTTCTCTCTTTCCTCATTATCCTCCTGTCTCTGGGCTCATCCTCTCCTTCTCTCTTTCCTCATTGTCCTCCTGTCTCTGGGCTCATCCTCTCCTTCTCTCTTTCCTCATTGTCCTCCTGTCTCTGGGCTCATCCTCTCCTTCTCTCTTTCCTCATTGTCCTCCTGTCTCTGGGCTCATCCTCTCCTTCTCTCTTTCCTCATTGTCTTCCTGTCTCTAGGCTCATCTTCTCTTTCTCTCTTTCCTCATTGTCTTCCTGTCTCTGGGCTCATCCTCTCCTTCTCTCTTTCCTCATTGTCTTCCTGTCTCTGGGCTCATCCGCTCCTTCTCTCTTTCCTCATTGTCCTCCTGTCTCTGGGCTCATCCTCTCCTTCTCTCTTTCCTCATTGTCCTCCTATCTCTGGGCTCATCCTCTCCTTTTCTCTTTCCTCATTGTCCTCCTGTCTCTGGGCTCATCCTCTCCTTCTCTCTTTCATCATTATCCTCCTGTCTCTGGGCTCATCCTCTCCTTCTCTCTTTCCTCATTGTCCTCCTGTCTCTGGGCTCATCCTCTCCTTCTCTCTTTCCTCGTTGTCTTCCTGTCTCTGGGCTCATCCTCTCCTTCTCTCTTTCCCCATTGTCTTCCTGTCTCTGGGCTCATCTTCTTCTCTCTTTCCTCATTGTCCTCCTGTCTCTGGGCTCATCCTCTCCTTCTCTCTTTCCTCATTGTCTTCCTGTCTCTGGGCTCATCTTCTCCTTCTCTCTTTCCTCATTATCCTCCTGTCTCTGGGCTCATCCTCTCCTTCTCTCTTTCCTCATTGTCCTCCTGTCTCTGGGCTCATCCTCTCCTTCTCTCTTTCCTCATTGACCTCCTGTCTCTGGGCTCATCCTCTCCTTCTCTCTTTCCTCATTGTCCTCCTGTCTCTGGGCTCATCCTCTCCTTCTCTCTTTCCTCATTGTCTTCCTGTCTCTAGGCTCATCTTCTCCTTCTCTCTTTCCTCATTGTCTTCCTGTCTCTGGGCTCATCTTCTCCTTCTCTCTTTCCTCATTGTCTTCCTGTCTCTGGGCTCATCCTCTCCTTCTCTCTTTCCTCATTGTCCTCCTGTCTCTGGGCTCATCCTCTCCTTCTCTCTTTCCTCATTGTCTTCCTGTCTCTAGGCTCATCTTCTCCTTCTCTCTTTCCTCATTGTCTTCCTGTCTCTGGGCTCATCCTCTCCTTCTCTCTTTCCTCATTGTCTTCCTGTCTCTGGGCTCATCTTCTCCTTCTCTCTTTCCTCATTATCCTCCTGTCTCTGGGCTCATCTTCTCCTTCTCTCTTTCCTCATTGTCCTCCTGTCTCTGGGCTCATCCTCTCATTCTCTCTTTCCTCATTGTCCTCCTGTCTCTGGGCTCATCTTCTCCTTCTCTCTTTCCTCATTATCCTCCTGTCTCTGGGCTCATCCTCTCCTTCTCTCTTTCCTCATTGTCCTCCTGTCTCTGGGCTCATCCTTTCCTTCTCTCTTTCCTCATTGTCCTCCTGTCTCTGGGCTCATCCTCTCCTTCTCTCTTTCCTCATTGTCCTCCTGTCTCTGGGCTCAACCTCTCCTTCTCTCTTTCCTCATTGTCTTCCTGTCTCTAGGCTCATCTTCTCTTTCTCTCTTTCCTCATTGTCTTCCTGTCTCTGGGCTCATCCTCTCCTTCTCTCTTTCCTCATTGTCTTCCTGTCTCTGGGCTCATCCTCTCCTTCTCTCTTTCCTCATTGTCCTCCTGTCTCTGGGCTCATCCTCTCCTTCTCTCTTTCCTCATTGTCCTCCTATCTCTGGGCTCATCCTCTCCTTCTCTCTTTCCTCATTGTCCTCCTGTCTCTGGGCTCATCCTCTCCTTCTCTCTTTCCTCATTGTCCTCCTGTCTCTGGGCTCATCCTCTCCTTCTCTCTTTCCTCATTGTCCTCCTGTCTCTGGGCTCATCCTCTCCTTCTCTCTTTCCTCGTTGTCTTCCTGTCTCTGGGCTCATCCTCTTCTTCTCTCTTTCCTCAATGTCCTCCTGTCTCTGGGCTCATCCTCTCCTTCTCTCTTTCCTCATTGACCTCCTGTCTCTGGGCTCATCCTCTCCTTCTCTCTTTCCTCATTGTCCTCCTGTCTCTGGGCTCATCCTCTCCTTCTCTCTTTCCTCATTGTCTTCCTGTCTCAAGGCTCATCTTCTCCTTCTCTCTTTCCTCATTGTCTTCCTGTCTCTGGGCTCATCTTCTCCTTCTCTCTTTCCTCATTGTCTTCCTGTCTCTGGGCTCATCCTCTCCTTCTCTCTTTCCTCATTGTCTTCCTGTCTCTGGGCTCATCTTCTCCTTCTCTCTTTCCTCATTATCCTCATGTCTCTGGGCTCATCTTCTCCTTCTCTCTTTCCTCATTGTCCTCCTGTCTCTGGGCTCATCCTCTCCTTGTCTCTTCCTCATTGTCCTTCAGTCTCTGGGCTCATCCTCTCCTTCTCTCTTTCCTCATTGTCTTCCTGTCTCTTGGCTCATCTTCTCCTTCTCTCTTTCCTCATTATCCTCCTGTCTCTGGGCTCATCCTCTCCTTCTCTCTTTCCTCATTGTCCTTCTGTCTCTGGGCTCATCCTCTCCTTCTCTCTTTCCTCATTGTCCTCCTGTCTCTGGGCTCATCCTCTCCTTCTCTCTTTCCTCATTGTCCTTCTGTCTCTGGGCTCATCCTCTCCTTCTCTCTTTCCTCATTGTCCTCCTGTCTCTGGGCTCATCCTCTCCTTCCTGTCTTTCCTCATTGTCCTCCTGTCTCTGGGCTCATCCTCTCTTTCTCTCTTTCCTCATTGTCCTCCTGTCTCTGGGCTCATCCTCTCCTTCTCTCTTTCCTCATTGTCCTTCTGTCTCTGGGCTCATCCTCTCCTTCTCTCTTTCCTCATTATCCTATCTCTGGGCTCATCCTCTACTTCTCTCTTTCCTCATTGTCCTCCTGTCTCTGGGCTCATCCTCTCCTTCTCTCTTTCCTCATTATCCTCCTGTCTCTGGGCTCATCCTCTCCTTCTCTCTTTCCTCATTGTCCTCCTGTCTCTGGGCTCATCCTCTCCTTCTCTCTTTCCTCATTGTCCTCCTGTCTCTGGGCTCATCCTCTCCTTCTCTCTTTCCTCATTGTCTTCCTGTCTCTGGGCTCATCTTCTTCTCTCTTTCCTCATTGTCCTCCTGTCTCTGGGCTCATCCTCTCCTTCTCTCTTTCCTCATTGACCTCCTGTCTCTGGGCTCATCCTCTCCTTCTCTCTTTCCTCATTGTCCTCCTGTCTCTGGGCTCATCCTCTCCTTCTCTCTTTCCTCATTGTCTTCCTGTCTCAAGGCTCATGTTCTCCTTCTCTCTTTCCTCATTGTCTTCCTGTCTCTGGGCTCATCTTCTCCTTCTCTCTTTCCTCATTGTCTTCCTGTCTCTGGGCTCATCCTCTCCTTCTCTCTTTCCTCATTGTCTTCCTGTCTCTGGGCTCATCTTCTCCTTCTCTCTTTCCTCATTATCCTCATGTCTCTGGGCTCATCCTCTCCTTGTCTCTTCCTCATTGTCCTCCAGTCTCTGGGCTCATCCTCTCCTTCTCTCTTTCCTCATTGTCTTCCTGTCTCTGGGCTCATCTTCTCCTTCTCTCTTTCCTCATTATCCTCCTGTCTCTGGGCTCATCCTCTCCTTCTCTCTTTCCTCATTGTCCTCCTGTCTCTGGGCTCATCCTCTCCTTCTCTCTTTCCTCATTGTCTTCCTGTCTCTAGGCTCATCTTCTCTTTCTCTCTTTCCTCATTGTCTTCCTGTCTCTGGGCTCATCCTCTCCTTCTCTCTTTCCTCATTGTCCTCCTGTCTCTGGGCTCATCCTCTCCTTCTCTCTTTCCTCATTGTCCTCCTATCTCTGGGCTCATCCTCTACTTCTCTCTTTCCTCATTGTCCTCCTGTCTCTGGGCTCATCCTCTCCTTCTCTCTTTCCTCATTGTCTTCCTGTCTCTGGGCTCATCTTCTCCTTCTCTCTTTCCTCATTATCCTCCTGTCTCGGGACTCATCCTCTCCTTCTCTCTTTCCTCATTGTCCTCCTGTCTCTGGGCTCATCCTCTCCTTCTCTCTTTCCTCATTGTCCTCCTGTATCTGGGTTCATCCTCACCTTCTCTCTTTCCTCATTGTCTTCCTGTCTCTAGGCTCATCTTCTCCTTCACTCTTTCCTCATTGTCTTCCTGTCTCTGGGCTCATCCTCTCCTTCTCTCTTTCCTCATTGTCTTCCTGTCTCTGGGCTCATCTTCTCCTTCTCTCTTTCCTCATTATCCTCCTGTCTCTGGGCTCATCTTCTCCTTCTCTCTTTCCTCATTGTCCTTCTGTCTCTAGGCTCATCCTCTCCTTCTCTCTTTCCTCATTGTCCTCCTGTCTCTGGGCTCATCCTCTCCTTCTCTCTTTCCTCATTGTCCTCCTGTCTCTGGGCTCATCTTCTCCTTCTCTCTTTCCTCATTGTCTTCCTGTCTCTGGGCTCATCTTCTCCTTCTCTCTTTCCTCATTGTCCTCCTATCTCTGGGCTCATCTTCTCCTCTCTTTCCTCATTATCCTCCTGTCTCTGGGCTCATCCTCTCCTTCTCTCTTTCCTCATTGTCCTCCTGTCTCTGGGCTCATCCTCTCCTTCTCTCTTTCCTCATTGTCTTCCTATGTCTGGGCTCATCCTCTCCTTCTCTCTTTCCTCATTGTCCTCCTGTCTCTGGGCTCATCTTCTCCTTCTCTCTTTCCTCATTGTCTTCCTGTCTCTAGGCTCATCTTCTCCTTCTCTCTTTCCTCATTGTCTTCCTGTCTCTGGGCTCATCCTCTCCTTCTCTCTTTCCTCATTGTCTTCCTGTCTCTGGGCTCACCTTCTCCTTCTCTCTTTCCTCATTATCCTCCTGTCTCTGGGCTCATCTTCTCCTTCTCTCTTTCCTCATTGTCCTCCTGTCTCTGGGCTCATCCTCTCCTTGTCTCTTTCCTCATTGTCCTCCAGTCTCTGGGCTCATCCTCTCCTTCTCTCTTTCCTCATTGTCTTCCTGTCTCTGGGCTCATCTTCTCCTTCTCTCTTTCCTCATTATCCTCCTGTCTCTGGGCTCATCCTCTCCTTCTCTCTTTCCTCATTGTCCTCCTGTCTCTGGGCTCATCCTCTCCTTCTCTCTTTCCTCAATGTCCTCCTGTCTCTGGGCTCATCCTCTCCTTCTCTCTTTCCTCATTGTCCTCCTGTCTCTGGGCTCATCCTCTCCTTCTCTCTTTCCTCATTGTCTTCCTGTCTCTAGGCTCATCTTCTCCTTCTCTCTTTCCTCATTGTCTTCCTGTCTCTGGGCTCATCCTCTCCTTCTCTCTTTCCTCATTGTCTTCCTGTCTCTGGGCTCATCCTCTCCTTCTCTCTTTCCCCATTGTCCTCCTATCTCTGGGCTCATCCTCTCCTTCTCTCTTTCCTCATTGTCCTCCAGTCCCTGGGCTCATCCTCTCCTTCTCTCTTTCCTCAGTGTCTTCCTGTCTCTGTGCTCATCCTCTCCTTCTCTCTTTCCTCAGTGTCTTCCTGTCTCTGTGCTCATCCTTTCCTTCTCTCTTTCCTCATTGTCCTCCTGTTTCTGGGCTCATCCTCTCCTTCTCCCTTTCCTCATTGTCCTCCTGTCTCTTGGCTCATCCTCTCCTTCTCTCTTTCCTCAGTGTCTTCCTGTCTCTGGGCTCATCCTCTCCTTCTCTCTTTCCTCATTGTCCTCCTGTCTCTGGGCTCATCCTCTCCTCTCTTTCCTCATTGTCCTCCTGTCTCTGGGCTCATCCTCTCCTTCTCTCTTTCCTCATTGTCCTCCTGTCTCTGGGCTCATCCTCTCCTTCTCTCTTTCCTCATTGTCCTTCTGTCTCTGGGCTCATCCTCTCCTTCTCTCTTTCCTCATTGTCTTCCTGTCTCTAGGCTCATCTTCTCCTTCTCTCTTTCCTCATTGACTTCCTGTCTCTGGGCTCATCCTCTCCTTCTCTCTTTCCTCATTGTCCTCCTGTCTCTGGGCTCATCCTCTCCTTCTCTCTTTCCTCATTGTCCTCCTGTCTCTGGGCTCATCTGCTCATTCTCTCTTTCCTCATTGTCTTCCTGTCTCTGGGCTCATCTTCTCCTTCTCTCTTTCCTCATTGTCCTCCTATCTCTGGGCTCATCTTCTCCTCTCTTTCCTCATTGTCTTCCTGTCTCTGGTCTCATCTTCTCCTTCTCTCTTTCCTCATTATCCTTCTGTCTCTGGGCTCATCCTCTCCTTCTCTCTTTCCTCATTGTCTTCCTGTCTCTGGGCTCATCCTCTCCTTCTCTCTTTCCTCATTGTCTTCCTGTCTCTGGGCTCATCCTCTCCTTCTCTCTTTCCTCATTGTCTTCCTGTCTCTGGGCTCATCCTCTCCTTCTCTCTTTCCTCATTGTCTTCCTGTCTCTGGGCTCATCTTCTCCTTCTCTCTTTCCTCATTATCCTCTTGTCTCTGGGCTCATCTTCTCCTTCTCTCTTTCCTCATTGTCCTCCTGTCTCTGGGCTCATCCTCTCCTTCTCTCTTTCCTCATTTTCCTCCAGTCTCTGGGCTCATCCTCTCCTTCTCTCTTTCCTCATTGTCTTCCTGTCTCTGGGCTCATCTTCTCCTTCTCTCTTTCCTCATTATCCTCCTGTCTCGGTACTCATCCTCTCCTTCTCTCTTTCCTCATTGTCCTCCTGTCTCTGGGCTCATCCTCTCCTTCTCTCTTTCCTCATTGTCCTCCTGTATCTGGGTTCATCCTCACCTTCTCTCTTTCCTCATTGTCTTCCTGTCTCTAGGCTCATCTTCTCCTTCACTCTTTCCTCATTGTCTTCCTGTCTCTGGGCTCATCCTCTCCTTCTCTCTTTCCTCATTGTCTTCCTGTCTCTGGGCTCATCTTCTCCTTCTCTCTTTCCTCATTATCCTCCTGTCTCTGGGCTCATCTTCTCCTTCTCTCTTTCCTCATTGTCCTCCTGTCTCTGGGCTCATCCTCTCCTTCTCTCTTTCCTCATTGTCCTCCAGTCTCTGGGCTCATCCTCTCCTTCTCTCTTTCCTCATTGTCTTCCTGTCTCTGGGCTCATCTTCTCCTTCTCTCTTTCCTCATTATCCTCCTGTCTCTGGGCTCATCCTCTCCTTCTCTCTTTCCTCTTTGTCCTCCTGTCTCTGGGCTCATCCTCTCCTTCTCTCTTTCCTCATTGTCCTCCTGTCTCTGGGCTCATCCTCTCCTTCTCTCTTTCCTCATTGTCCTCCTGTCTCTGGGCTCATCCTCTCCTTCTCTCTTTCCTCATTGTCTTCCTGTCTCTAGGCTCATCTTCTCCTTCTCTCTTTCCTCATTGTCTTCCTGTCTCTGGGCTCATCCTCTCCTTCTCTATTTCCTCATTGTCTTCCTGTCTCTGGGCTCATCCTCTCCTTCTCTCATTCCTCATTGTCCTCCTGTCTCTGGGCTCATCCTCTCCTTCTCTCTTTCCTCATTGTCCTCCTATCTCTGGGCTCATCCTCTCCTTCTCTCTTTCCTCATTGTCCTCCTGTCTCTGGGCTCATCCTCTCCTTCTCTCTTTCCTCAGTGTCTTCCTGTCTCTGTGCTCATCCTCTCCTTCTCTCTTTCCTCATTGTCCTCCTGTCTCTGGGCTCATCCTCTCCTTCTCCCTTTCCTCATTGTCCTCCTGTCTCTTGACTCATCCTCTCCTTCTCTCTTTCCTCAGTGTCTTCCTGTCTCTGGGCTCATCCTCTCCTTCTCTCTTTCCTCATTGTCCTCCTGTCTCTGGGCTCATCCTCTCCTCTCTTTCCTCATTGTCCTCCTGTCTCTGGGCTCATCCTCTCCTTCTCTCTTTCCTCATTGTCCTCCTGTCTCTGGGCTCATCCTCTCCTTCTCTCTTTCCCCATTTTCCACCTGTCTCTGGGCTCATCTTCTCCTTCTCTCTTTCCTCATTATCTTCCTATCTCTGGGCTCATCCTCTCCTTCTCTCTTTCCTCATTGTCCTCCTGTCTCTGGGCTCATCCTCTCCTTCTCTCTTTCCTCATTGTCCTCCTATCTCTGGGCTCATCCTCTCCTTCTCTCTTTCCTCATTGTCCTCCTGTCTCTGGGCTCATCTTCTCCTTCTCTCTTTCCTCATTGTCTTCCTGTCTCTGGGCTCATCCTCTCCTTCTCTCTTTCCTCATTATCCCCCTGTCTCTGGGCTCATCCTCTCCTTCTCTCTTTCCTCATTATCCCCCTGTCTCTGGGCTCATCCTCTCCTTCTCTCTTTCCTCATTGTCCTCCTGTCTCTGGGCTCATCCTCTCCTTCTCTCTTTCCTCATTGTCTTCCTGTCTCTGGGCTCATCCTCTCCTTCTCTCTTTCCTCATTATCCTCCTGTCTCTGGTCTCATCTTCTCCTTCTCTCTTTCCTCATTGTCCTCCTGTCTCTGGGCTCATCCTCTCCTTCTCTCTTTCCCCATTTTCCTCCTGTCTCTGGGCTCATCCTCTCCTTCTCTCTTTCCTCATTGTCCACCTGTCTCTGGGCTCATCCTCTCCTTCTCTCTTTCCTCATTGTCTTCCTGTCTCTGGGCTCATCCTCTCTTCTCTTTCCTCATTATCCTCCTGTCTCTGGAATCATCCTCTCCTTCTCTCTTTCCTCATTATCCCCCTGTCTCTGGGCTCATCCTCTCCTTCTCTCTTTCCTCATTGTCCTCCTGTCTCTGGGCTCATCCTCTCTTCTCTTTCCTCATTATCCTCCTGTCTCTGGGCTCATCCTCTCCTTCTCTCTTTCCTCATTGTCCTCCTGTCTCTGGGCTCATCCTCTCCTTCTCTCTTTCCTCATTATCCTCCTGTCTCTGGGCTCATCCTCTCCTTCTCTCTTTCCTCATTGTCCTCCTGTCTCTGGGCTCATCCTCTCCTTCTCTCTTTCCTCATTGTCTTCCTGTCTCTGGGCTCATCCTCTCCTTCTCTCTTTCCTCATGGTCTTCCTGTCTCTGGGCTCATCTTCTTCTCTCTTTCCTCATTGTCCTCCTGTCTCTGGGCTCATCCTCTCCTTCTCTCTTTCCTCATTGTCCTCCTGTCTCTGGGCTCATCCTCTCCTTCTCTCTTTCCTCATTGTCCTTCTGTCTCTGGGCTCATCCCCTCTTTCTCTCTTTCCTCATTGTCCTCCTGTCTCTGGGCTCATCCTCTCCTTCTCTCTATCCTCATTGTCCTTCTGTCTCTGGGCTCATCCTCTCCTTCTCTCTTTCCTCATTGTCCTCCTGTCTCTGGGCTCATCCTCTCCTTCTCTCTTTCCTCATTGTCTTCCTGTCTCTGGGCTCATCTTCTCCTTCTCTCTTTCCTCATTGTCCTCCTGTCTCTGGGCTCATCCTCTCCTTCTCTCTTTCCTCATTGTCCTCCTGTCTCTGGGCTCATCCTCTCCTTCTCTCTTTCCTCATTGTCCTCCTGTCTCTGGGCTCATCTTCTCCTTCTCTCTTTCCTCATTGTCTTCCTATCTCTGGGCTCATCTTCTCCTCTCTTTCCTCATTATCCTCCTGTCTCCGGGCTCATCCTCTCCTTCTCTCTTTCCTCATTGTCCTCCTGTCTCTGGGCTCATCCTCTCCTTCTCTCTTTCCTCATTGTCTTCCTATGTCTGGGCTCATCCTCTCCTTCTCTCTTTCCTCATTGTCCTCCTGTCTCTGGGCTCATCCTCTCCTTCTCTCTTTCCTCATTGTCCTCCTGTTTCTGGGCTCATCTTCTCCTTCTCTCTTTCCTCATTGTCTTTCTGTCTCTGGTCTCATCTTCTTCTCTCTTTCCTCATTATCCTCCTGTCTCTGGGCTCATCCTCTCCTTCTCTCTTTCCTCATTGTCCTCCAGTCTCTGGGCTCATCCTCTCCTTCTCTCTTTCCTCATTGTCCTCCTGTCTCTGGGCTCATCCTCTCCTTCTCTCTTTCCTCATTGTCTTCCTGTCTCTAGGCTCATCTTCTCCTTCTCTCTTTCCTTATTGTCTTCCTGTCTCTGGGCTCATCTTCTCCTTCTCTCTTTCCTCATTATCCTCCTGTCTCTGGGCTCATCTTCTCCTTCTCTCTTTCCTCATTGTCCTCCTGTCTCTGGGCTCATCCTCTCCTTCTCTCTTTCCTCATTGTCTTCCTGTCTCTGGGCTCATCTTCTCCTTCTCTCTTTCCTCATTATCCTCCTGTCTCTGGGCTCATCCTCTCCTTCTCTCTTTCCTCATTGTCCTCCTGTCTCTGGGCTCATCCTCTCCTTCTCTCTTTCCTCATTGTCCTCCTGTCTCTGGGCTCATCCTCTCCTTCTCTCTTTCCTCATTGTCCTCCTGTCTCTGGGCTCATCCTCTCCTTCTCTCTTTCCTCATTGTCTTCCTGTCTCTAGGCTCATCTTCTCTTTCTCTCTTTCCTCATTGTCTTCCTGTCTCTGGGCTCATCCTCTCCTTCTCTCTTTCCTCATTGTCTTCCTGTCTCTGGGCTCATCCTCTCCTTCTCTCTTTCCTCATTGTCCTCCTGTCTCTGGGCTCATCCTCTCCTTCTCTCTTTCCTCATTGTCCTCCTATCTCTGGGCTCATCCTCTCCTTCTCTCTTTCCTCATTGTCCTCCTGTCTCTGGGCTCATCCTCTCCTTCTCTCTTTCATCATTATCCTCCTGTCTCTGGGCTCATCCTCTCCTTCTCTCTTTCCTCATTGTCCTCCTGTCTCTGGGCTCATCCTCTCCTTCTCTCTTTCCTCGTTGTCTTCCTGTCTCTGGGCTCATCCTCTCCTTCTCTCTTTCCTCATTGTCTTCCTGTCTCTGGGCTCATCTTCTTCTCTCTTTCCTCATTGTCCTCCTGTCTCTGGGCTCATCCTCTCCTTCTCTCTTTCCTCATTGTCTTCCTGTCTCTGGGCTCATCTTCTCCTTCTCTCTTTCCTCATTATCCTCCTGTCTCTGGGCTCATCCTCTCCTTCTCTCTTTCCTCATTGTCCTCCTGTCTCTGGGCTCATCCTCTCCTTCTCTCTTTCCTCATTGACCTCCTGTCTCTGGGCTCATCCTCTCCTTCTCTCTTTCCTCATTGTCCTCCTGTCTCTGGGCTCATCCTCTCCTTCTCTCTTTCCTCATTGTCTTCCTGTCTCTAGGCTCATCTTCTCCTTCTCTCTTTCCTCATTGTCTTCCTGTCTCTGGGCTCATCTTCTCCTTCTCTCTTTCCTCATTGTCTTCCTGTCTCTGGGCTCATCCTCTCCTTCTCTCTTTCCTCATTGTCTTCCTGTCTCTGGGCTCATCTTCTCCTTCTCTCTTTCCTCATTATCCTCCTGTCTCTGGGCTCATCTTCTCCTTCTCTCTTTCCTCATTGTCCTCCTGTCTCTGGGCTCATCCTCTCCTTGTCTCTTTCCTCATTGTCCTCCAGTCTCTGGGCTCATCCTCTCCTTCTCTCTTTCCTCATTGTCTTCCTGTCTCTGGGCTTATCTTCTCCTTCTCTCTTTCCTCATTATCCTCCTGTCTCTGGGCTCATCCTCTCCTTCTCTCTTTCCTCATTGTCTTCCTGTCTCTGGGCTCATCTTCTTCTCTCTTTCCTCATTGTCCTCCTGTCTCTGGGCTCATCCTCTCCTTCTCTCTTTCCTCATTGTCTTCCTGTCTCTGGGCTCATCTTCTCCTTCTCTCTTTCCTCATTATCCTCCTGTCTCTGGGCTCATCCTCTCCTTCTCTCTTTCCTCATTGTCCTCCTGTCTCTGGGCTCATCCTCTCCTTCTCTCTTTCCTCATTGACCTCCTGTCTCTGGGCTCATCCTCTCCTTCTCTCTTTCCTCATTGTCCTCCTGTCTCTGGGCTCATCCTCTCCTTCTCTCTTTCCTCATTGTCTTCCTGTCTCTAGGCTCATCTTCTCCTTCTCTCTTTCCTCATTGTCTTCCTGTCTCTGGGCTCATCTTCTCCTTCTCTCTTTCCTCATTGTCTTCCTGTCTCTGGGCTCATCCTCTCCTTCTCTCTTTCCTCATTGTCTTCCTGTCTCTGGGCTCATCTTCTCCTTCTCTCTTTCCTCATTATCCTCCTGTCTCTGGGCTCATCTTCTCCTTCTCTCTTTCCTCATTGTCCTCCTGTCTCTGGGCTCATCCTCTCCTTGTCTCTTTCCTCATTGTCCTCCAGTCTCTGGGCTCATCCTCTCCTTCTCTCTTTCCTCATTGTCTTCCTGTCTCTGGGCTTATCTTCTCCTTCTCTCTTTCCTCATTATCCTCCTGTCTCTGGGCTCATCCTCTTCTTCTCTCTTTCCTCATTGTCCTCCTGTCTCTGGGCTCATCCTCTCCTTCTCTCTTTCCTCATTGTCCTCCTGTCTCTGGGCTCATCCTCTCCTTCTCTCTTTCCTCATTGTCCACCTGTCTCTGGGCTCATCCTCTCCTTCTCTCTTTCCTCATTGTCTTCCTGTCTCTAGGCTCATCTTCTCTTTCTCTCTTTCCTCATTGTCTTCCTGTCTCTGGGCTCATCCTCTCCTTCTCTCTTTCCTCATTGTCTTCCTGTCTCTGGGCTCATCCTCTCCTTCTCTCTTTCCTCATTGTCCTCCTGTCTCTGGGCTCATCCTCTCCTTCTCTCTTTCCTCATTGTCCTCCTATCTCTGGGCTCATCCTCTCCTTCTCTCTTTCCTCATTGTCCTCCTGTCTCTGGGCTCATCCTCTCCTTCTCTCTTTCCTCATTATCCTCCTGTCTCTGGGCTCATCCTCTCCTTCTCTCTTTCCTCATTGTCCTCCTGTCTCTGGGCTCATCCTCTCCTTCTCTCTTTCCTCGTTGTCTTCCTGTCTCTGGGCTCATCCTCTCCTTCTCTCTTTCCTCATTGTCTTCCTGTCTCTGGGCTCATCTTCTTCTCTCTTTCCTCATTGTCCTCCTGTCTCTGGGCTCATCCTCTCCTTCTCTCTTTCCTCATTGTCCTCCTGTCTCTGGGCTCATCCTCTCCTTCTCTCTTTCCTCATTGTCCTTCTGTCTCTGGGCTCATCCTCTCCTTCTCTCTTTCCTCATTGTCCTCCTGTTTCTGGGCTCATCCTCTCCTTCTCTCTTTCCTCATTGTCCTTCTGTCTCTGGGCTCATCCTCTCCTTCTCTCTTTCCTCATTGTCCTCCTGTCTCTGGGCTCATCCTCTCCTTCTCTCTTTCCTCATTGTCTTCCTGTCTCTGGGCTCATCTTCTCCTTCTCTCTTTCCTCATTGTCCTTCTGTCTCTGGGCTCATCCTCTCCTTCTCTCTTTCCTCATTGTCCTCCTGTCTCTGGGCTCATCCTCTCCTTCTCTCTTTCCTCATTGTCCTCCTGTCTCTGGGCTCATCTTCTCCTTCTCTCTTTCCTCATTGTCTTCCTGTCTCTGGGCTCATCTTCTCCTTCTCTCTTTCCTCATTGTCCTCCTATCTCTGGGCTCATCTTCTCCTCTCTTTCCTCATTATCCTCCTGTCTCTGGGCTCATCCTCTCCTTCTCTCTTTCCTCATTGTCCTCCTGTCTCTGGGCTCATCCTCTCCTTCTCTCTTTCCTCATTGTCTTCCTATGTCTGGGCTCATCCTCTCCTTCTCTCTTTCCTCATTGTCCTCCTGTCTCTGGGCTCATCCTCTCCTTCTCTCTTTCCTCATTGTCCTCCTGTTTCTGGGCTCATCTTCTCCTTCTCTCTTTCCTCATTGTCTTCCTGTCTCTAGGCTCATCTTCTCCTTCTCTCTTTCCTCATTGTCTTCCTGTCTCTGGGCTCATCCTCTCCTTCTCTCTTTCCTCATTGTCTTCCTGTCTCTGGGCTCATCTTCTCCTTCTCTCTTTCCTCATTATCCTCCTGTCTCTGGGCTCATCTTCTCCTTCTCTCTTTCCTCATTGTCCTCCTGTCTCTGGGCTCATCCTCTCCTTCTCTCTTTCCTCATTGTCCTCCAGTCTCTGGGCTCATCCTCTCCTTCTCTCTTTCCTCATTGTCTTCCTGTCTCTGGGCTCATCTTCTCCTTCTCTCTTTCCTCATTATCCTCCTGTCTCTGGGCTCATCCTCTCCTTCTCTCTTTCCTCATTGTCCTCCTGTCTCTGGGCTCATCCTCTCCTTCTCTCTTTCCTCAATGTCCTCCTGTCTCTGGGCTCATCCTCTCCTTCTCTCTTTCCTCATTGTCCTCCTGTCTCTGGGCTCATCCTCTCCTTCTCTCTTTCCTCATTGTCTTCCTGTCTCTAGGCTCATCTTCTCCTTCTCTCTTTCCTCATTGTCTTCCTGTCTCTGGGCTCATCCTCTCCTTCTCTCTTTCCTCATTGTCTTCCTGTCTCTGGGCTCATCCTCTCCTTCTCTCTTTCCCCATTGTCCTCCTATCTCTGGGCTCATCCTCTCCTTCTCTCTTTCCTCATTGTCCTCCAGTCTCTGGGCTCATCCTCTCCTTCTCTCTTTCCTCAGTGTCTTCCTGTCTCTGTGCTCATCCTCTCCTTCTCTCTTTCCTCAGTGTCTTCCTGTCTCTGTGCTCATCCTTTCCTTCTCTCTTTCCTCAATGTCCTTCTGTCTCTGGGCTCATCCTCTCCTTCTCCCTTTCCTCATTGTCCTCCTGTCTCTTGGCTCATCCTCTCCTTCTCTCTTTCCTCAGTGTCTTCCTGTCTCTGAGCTCATCCTCTCCTTCTCTCTTTCCTCATTGTCCTCCTGTCTCTGGGCTCATCCTCTCCTCTCTTTCCTCATTGTCCTCCTGTCTCTGGGCTCATCCTCTCCTTCTCTCTTTCCTCATTGTCCTCCTGTCTCTGGGCTCATCCTCTCCTTCTCTCTTTCCTCATTGTCCTTCTGTCTCTGGGCTCATCCTCTCCTTCTCTCTTTCCTCATTGTCTTCCTGTCTCTAGGCTCATCTTCTCCTTCTCTCTTTCCTCATTGACTTCCTGTCTCTGGGCTCATCCTCTCCTTCTCTCTTTCCTCATTGTCCTCCTGTCTCTGGGCTCATCCTCTCCTTCTCTCTTTCCTCATTGTCCTCCTTTCTCTGGGCTCATCATCTCATTCTCTCTTTCCTCATTGTCTTCCTGTCTCTGGGCTCATCTTCTCCTTCTCTCTTTCCTCATTGTCCTCCTATCTCTGGGCTCATCTTCTCCTCTCTTTCCTCATTGTCTTCCTGTCTCTGGGCTCATCCTCTCCTTCTCTCTTTCCTCATTGTCCTCCTGTCTCTGGGCTCATCCTCTCCTTCTCTCTTTCCTCATTGTCTTCCTATGTCTGGACTCATCCTCTCCTTCTCTCTTTCCTCATTGTCCTCCTGTCTCTGGGCTCATCCTCTCCTTCTCTCTTTCCTCATTGTCCTTCTGTTTCTGGGCTCATCTTCTCCTTCTCTCTTTCCTCATTGTCTTTCTGTCTCTGGTCTCATCTTCTCCTTCTCTCTTTCCTCATTATCCTTCTGTCTCTGGGCTCATCCTCTCCTTCTCTCTTTCCTCATTGTCTTCCTGTCTCTGGGCTCATCCTCTCCTTCTCTCTTTCCTCATTGTCTTCCTGTCTCTGGGCTCATCCTCTCCTTCTCTCTTTCCTCATTGTCTTCCTGTCTCTGGGCTCATCATCTCCTTCTCTCTTTCCTCATTGTCTTCCTGTCTCTGGGCTCATCTTCTCCTTCTCTCTTTCCTCATTATCCTCTTGTCTCTGGGCTCATCTTCTCCTTCTCTCTTTCCTCGTTGTCTTCCTGTCTCTGGGCTCATCCTCTCCTTCTCTCTTTCCTCATTGTCTTCCTGTCTCTAGGCTCATCCTCTCCTTCTCTCTTTCCTCATTGTCTTCCTGTCTCTGGGCTCATCTTCTCCTTCTCTCTTTCCTCATTATCCTCCCGTCTCTGGGCTCATCCTCTCCATCTCTCTTTCCTCATTGTCCTCCTGTCTCTGGGCTCATCCTCTCCTTCTCTCTTTCCTCATTGTCCTCCTGTCTCTGGGTTCATCCTCTCCTTCTCTCTTTCCTCATTGTCTTCCTGTCTCTAGGCTCATCTTCTCCTTCACTCTTTCCTCATTGTCTTCCTATCTCTGGGCTCATCCTCTCCTTCTCTCTTTCCTCATTGTCTTCCTGTCTCTGGGCTCATCTTCTCCTTCTCTCTTTCCTCATTATCCTCCTCTCTCTGGGCTCATCTTCTCCTTCTCTCTTTCCTCATTGTCCTCCTGTCTCTGGGCTCATCCTCTCCTTCTCTCTTTCCTCATTGTCCTCCAGTCTCTGGGCTCATCCTCTCCTTCTCTCTTTCCTCATTGTCTTCCTGTCTCTGGGCTCATCTTCTCCTTCTCTCTTTCCTCATTGTCCTCCTGTCTCTGGGCTCATCCTCTCCTTCTCTCTTTCCTCATTGTCCTCCTGTCTCTGGGCTCATCCTCTCCTTCTCTCTTTCCTCATTGTCCTCCTGTCTCTGGGCTGATCCTCTCCTTCTCTCTTTCCTCATTGTCCTCCTGTCTCTGGGCTCATCCTCTCCTTCTCTCTTTCCTCATTGTCCTCCTGTCTCTGGGCTCATCCTCTCCTTCTCTCTTTCCTCATTGTCTTCCTGTCTCTAGGCTCATCTTCTCCTTCTCTCTTTCCTTATTGTCTTCCTGTCTCTGGGCTCATCCTCTCCTTCTCTCTTTCCTCATTGTCTTCCTGTCTCTGGGCTCATCCTCTCCTTCTCTCTTTCCTCATTGTCCTCCTGTCTCTGGGCTCATCCTCTCCTTCTCTCTTTCCTCATTGTCCTCCTATCTCTGGGCTCATCCTCTCCTTCTCTCTTTCCTCATTGTCCTCCTGTCTCTGGGCTCATCCTCTCCTTCTCTCTTTCCTCAGTGTCTTCCTGTCTCTGTGCTCATCCTCTCCTTCTCTCTTTCCTCGTTGTCCTCCTGTCTCTGGGCTCATCCTCTCCTTCTCTCTTTCCTCATTGTCCTCCTGTCTCTGGGCTCATCCTCTCCTTCTCTCTTTCCTCAGTGTCTTCCTGTCTCTGGGCTCATCCTCTCCTTCTCTCTTTCCTCATTGTCCTCCTGTCTCTGGGCTCATCCTCTCCTCTCTTTCCTCATTGTCCTCCTGTCTCTGGGCTCATCCTCTCCTTCTCTCTTTCCTCATTGTCCTCCTGTCTCTGGGCTCATCCTCTCCTTCTCTCTTTCCTCGTTGTCCTCCTGTCTCTGGGCTCATCCTCTCCTTCTCTCTTTCCTCATTGTCCTCCTGTCTCTGGGCTCATCCTCTCGTTCTCTCTTTCCTCATTGTCCTCCTGTCTCTGGGCTCATCTTCTCCTTCTCTCTTTCCTCATTATCCTCCTGTCTCTGGGCTCATCCTCTCCTTCTCTCTTTCCTCATTGTCCTCCTGTCTCTAGGCTCATCTTCTTCTTCTCTCTTTCCTCATTGTCCTCCTGTCCCTGGGCTCATCTTCTCCTTCTCTCTTTCCTCATTGTCCTCCTGTCTCTGGGCTCATCCTCTCCTTCTCTATTTCCACATTGTCCTCCTGTCTCTGGGCTCATCCTCTCCTTCTCTCTTTACTCATTGTCCTCCTGTCTCTGGGCTCATCCTCTCCTTCTCTCTTTCCTCAGTGTCTTCCTGTCTCTGGGCTCATCCTCTCCTTCTCTCTTTCCTCATTATCCTTCTGTCTATGGGCTCATCCTCTCCTTCTCTCTTTCCTTATAGTCCTCCTGTCTCTGGGCTCATCCTCTCCTTCTCTCTTTCCTCAGTGTCTTCCTGTCTCTGGGCTCATCCTCTCCTTCTCTCTTTCCTCATTGTCTTCCTGTCTCTGGGCTCATCCTCTCCTTCTCTCTTTCCCCATTGTCCTCCTGTCTCTGGCTCATCCTCTCCTTCTCTCTTTCCTCATTGTCCTCCTATCTCTGGGCTCATCTTCTCCTTCTCTCTTTCCTCATTGTCTTCCTGTCTCTGGGCTCATCCTCTCCTTCTCTCTTTCCTCATTGTCCTCCTGTCTCTGAGCTCATCCTCTCCTTCTCTCTTTCCTCATTGTCCTCCTCTCTCTGGGCTCATCATCTCCTTCTCTCTTTCCTCATTGTCCTCCTGTCTCTGGGCTCATCCTCTCCTTCTCTATTTCCACATTGTCCTCCTGTCTCTGGGCTCATCCTCTCCTTCTCTCTTTCCTCATGGTCTTCCTGTCTCTGGGCTCATCTTCTTCTCTCTTTCCTCATTGTCCTCCTGTCTCTGGGCTCATCCTCTCCTTCTCTCTTTCCTCATTGTCCTCCTGTCTCTGGGCTCATCCTCTCCTTCTCTCTTTCCTCATTGTTCTTCTGTCTCTGGGCTCATCCTCTCTTTCTCTCTTTCCTCATTGTCCTCCTGTCTCTGGGCTCATCCTCTACTTCTCTCTTTCCTCATTGTCCTTCTGTCTCTGGGCTCATCCTCTCCTTCTCTCTTTCCTCATTGTCCTCCTGTCTCTGGGCTCATCCTCTCCTTCTCTCTTTCCTCATTGTCTTCCTGTCTCTGGGCTCATCTTCTCCTTCTCTCTTTCCTCATTGTCCTCCTGTCTCTGGGCTCATCCTCTCCT
The DNA here is from genome assembly GCF_029499605.1 of Hyla sarda. NCBI lineage: Eukaryota > Metazoa > Chordata > Amphibia > Anura > Hylidae > Hyla > Hyla sarda. The sequence continues at coordinate 226,319,319 of NC_079196.1, forward strand.
TCTCTCTTTCCTCATTGTCCCCCTGTCTCTGGGCTCATCCTCTCCTTCTCTCTTTCCTCATTGTCCTCCTGTCTCTGGGCTCATCTTCTCCTTCTCTCTTTCCTCATTATCCTCCTGTCTCTGGGCTCATCCTCTTCTTCTCTCTTTCCTCATTGTCCTCCTGTCTCTGGGCTCATCCTCTCCTTCTCTCTTTCCTCATTGTCCTCCTGTCTCTGGGCTCATCCTCTCCTTCTCTCTTTCCTCATTGTCCACCTGTCTCTGGGCTCATCCTCTCCTTCTCTCTTTCCTCATTGTCTTCCTGTCTCTAGGCTCATCTTCTCTTTATCTCTTTCCTCATTGTCTTCCTGTCTCTGGGCTCATCCTCTCCTTCTCTCTTTCCTCATTGTCCTCCTGTCTCTGGGCTCATCCTCTCCTTCTCTCTTTCCTCATTATCCTCCTGTCTCTGGGCTCATCCTCTCCTTCTCTCTTTCCTCATTGTCTTCCTGTCTCTGGGCTCATCCTCTCCTTCTCTCTTTCCTCATTGTCCTCCTGTCTCTGGGCTCATCCTCTCCTTCTCTCTTTCCTCATTGTCCTCCTATCTCTGGGCTCATCCTCTCCTTCTCTCTTTCCTCATTGTCCTCCTGTCTCTGGGCTCATCCTCTCCTTCTCTCTTTCATCATTATCCTCCTGTCTCTGGGCTCATCCTCTCCTTCTCTCTTTCCTCATTGTCCTCCTGTCTCTGGGCTCATCCTCTCCTTCTCTCTTTCCTCGTTGTCTTCCTGTCTCTGGGCTCATCCTCTCCTTCTCTCTTTCCTCATTGTCTTCCTGTCTCTGGGCTCATCTTCTTCTCTCTTTCCTCATTGTCCTCCTGTCTCTGGGCTCATCCTCTCCTTCTCTCTTTCCTCATTGTCTTCCTGTCTCTGGGCTCATCTTCTCCTTCTCTCTTTCCTCATTATCCTCCTGTCTCTGGGCTCATCCTCTCCTTCTCTCTTTCCTCATTGTCCTCCTGTCTCTGGGCTCATCCTCTCCTTCTCTCTTTCCTCATTGACCTCCTGTCTCTGGGCTCATCCTCTCCTTCTCTCTTTCCTCATTGTCCTCCTGTCTCTGGGCTCATCCTCTCCTTTTCTCTTTCCTCATTGTCTTCCTGTCTCTAGGCTCATCTTCTCCTTCTCTCTTTCCTCATTGTCTTCCTGTCTCTGGGCTCATCTTCTCCTTCTCTCTTTCCTCATTGTCTTCCTGTCTCTGGGCTCATCCTCTCCTTCTCTCTTTCCTCATTGTCTTCCTGTCTCTGGGCTCATCTTCTCCTTCTCTCTTTCCTCATTATCCTCCTGTCTCTGGGCTCATCTTCTCCTTCTCTCTTTCCTCATTGTCCTCCTGTCTCTGGGCTCATCCTCTCCTTCTCTCTTTCCTCATTGTCTTCCTATGTCTGGGCTCATCCTCTCCTTCTCTCTTTCCTCATTGTCCTCCTGTCTCTGGGCTCATCCTCTCCTTCTCTCTTTCCTCATTGTCCTCCTGTTTCTGGGCTCATCTTCTCCTTCTCTCTTTCCTCATTGTCTTCCTGTCTCTAGGCTCATCTTCTCCTTCTCTCTTTCCTCATTGTCTTCCTGTCTCTGGGCTCATCCTCTCCTTCTCTCTTTCCTCATTGTCTTCCTGTCTCTGGTCTCATCTTCTCCTTCTCTCTTTCCTCATTATCCTCCTGTCTCTGGGCTCATCTTCTCCTTCTCTCTTTCCTCATTGTCCTCCTGTCTCTGGGCTCATCCTCTCCTTCTCTCTTTCCTCATTGTCCTCCAGTCTCTGGGCTCATCCTCTCCTTCTCTCTTTCCTCATTGTCTTCCTGTCTCTGGGCTCATCTTCTCCTTCTCTCTTTCCTCATTATCCTCCTGTCTCTGGGCTCATCCTCTCCTTCTCTCTTTCCTCATTGTCCTCCTGTCTCTGGGCTCATCCTCTCCTTCTCTCTTTCCTCAATGTCCTCCTGTCTCTGGGCTCATCCTCTCCTTCTCTCTTTCCTCATTGTCCTCCTGTCTCTGGGCTCATCCTCTCCTTCTCTCTTTCCTCATTGTCTTCCTGTCTCTAGGCTCATCTTCTCCTTCTCTCTTTCCTCATTGTCTTCCTGTCTCTGGGCTCATCCTCTCCTTCTCTCTTTCCTCATTGTCTTCCTGTCTCTGGGCTCATCCTCTCCTTCTCTCTTTCCTCATTGTCCTCCAGTCTCTGGGCTCATCCTCTCCTTCTCTCTTTCCTCAGTGTCTTCCTGTCTCTGTGCTCATCCTCTCCTTCTCTCTTTCCTCAGTGTCTTCCTGTCTCTGTGCTCATCCTTTCCTTCTCTCTTTCCTCATTGTCCTTCTGTCTCTGGGCTCATCCTCTCCTTCTCCCTTTCCTCATTGTCCTCCTGTCTCTTGGCTCATCCTCTCCTTCTCTCTTTCCTCAGTGTCTTCCTGTCTCTGAGCTCATCCTCTCCTTCTCTCTTTCCTCATTGTCCTCCTGTCTCTGGGCTCATCCTCTCCTCTCTTTCCTCATTGTCCTCCTGTCTCTGGGCTCATCCTCTCCTTCTCTCTTTCCTCATTGTCCTCCTGTCTCTGGGCTCATCCTCTCCTTCTCTCTTTCCTCATTGTCCTTCTGTCTCTGGGCTCATCCTCTCCTTCTCTCTTTCCTCATTGTCTTCCTGTCTCTAGGCTCATCTTCTCCTTCTCTCTTTCCTCATTGACTTCCTGTCTCTGGGCTCATCCTCTCCTTCTCTCTTTCCTCATTGTCCTCCTGTCTCTGGGCTCATCCTCTCCTTCTCTCTTTCCTCATTGTCCTCCTGTCTCTGGGCTCATCTTCTCATTCTCTCTTTCCTCATTGTCTTCCTGTCTCTGGGCTCATCTTCTCCTTCTCTCTTTCCTCATTGTCCTCCTATCTCTGGGCTCATCTTCTCCTCTCTTTCCTCATTGTCTTCCTGTCTCTGGGCTCATCCTCTCCTTCTCTCTTTCCTCATTGTCCTCCTGTCTCTGGGCTCATCCTCTCCTTCTCTCTTTCCTCATTGTCTTCCTATGTCTGGGCTCATCCTCTCCTTCTCTCTTTCCTCATTGTCCTCCTGTCTCTGGGCTCATCCTCTCCTTCTCTCTTTCCTCATTGTCTTCCTGTCTCTAGGCTCATCTTCTCCTTCTCTCTTTCCTCATTGTCTTCCTGTCTCTGGGCTCATCCTCTCCTTCTCTCTTTCCTCATTGTCTTCCTGTCTCTGGGCTCATCCTCTCCTTCTCTCTTTCCCCATTGTCCTCCTATCTCTGGGCTCATCCTCTCCTTCTCTCTTTCCTCATTGTCCTCCAGTCTCTGGGCTCATCCTCTCCTTCTCTCTTTCCTCAGTGTCTTCCTGTCTCTGTGCTCATCCTCTCCTTCTCTCTTTCCTCAGTGTCTTCCTGTCTCTGTGCTCATCCTTTCCTTCTCTCTTTCCTCATTGTCCTTCTGTCTCTGGGCTCATCCTCTCCTTCTCCCTTTCCTCATTGTCCTCCTGTCTCTTGGCTCATCCTCTCCTTCTCTCTTTCCTCAGTGTCTTCCTGTCTCTGAGCTCATCCTCTCCTTCTCTCTTTCCTCATTGTCCTCCTGTCTCTGGGCTCATCCTCTCCTCTCTTTCCTCATTGTCCTCCTGTCTCTGGGCTCATCCTCTCCTTCTCTCTTTCCTCATTGTCCTCCTGTCTCTGGGCTCATCCTCTCCTTCTCTCTTTCCTCATTGTCCTTCTGTCTCTGGGCTCATCCTCTCCTTCTCTCTTTCCTCATTGTCTTCCTGTCTCTAGGCTCATCTTCTCCTTCTCTCTTTCCTCATTGACTTCCTGTCTCTGGGCTCATCCTCTCCTTCTCTCTTTCCTCATTGTCCTCCTGTCTCTGGGCTCATCCTCTCCTTCTCTCTTTCCTCATTGTCCTCCTGTCTCTGGGCTCATCTTCTCATTCTCTCTTTCCTCATTGTCTTCCTGTCTCTGGGCTCATCTTCTCCTTCTCTCTTTCCTCATTGTCCTCCTATCTCTGGGCTCATCTTCTCCTCTCTTTCCTCATTGTCTTCCTGTCTCTGGGCTCATCCTCTCCTTCTCTCTTTCCTCATTGTCCTCCTGTCTCTGGGCTCATCCTCTCCTTCTCTCTTTCCTCATTGTCTTCCTATGTCTGGGCTCATCCTCTCCTTCTCTCTTTCCTCATTGTCCTCCTGTCTCTGGGCTCATCCTCTCCTTCTCTCTTTCCTCATTGTCCTCCAGTCTCTGGGCTCATCCTCTCCTTCTCTCTTTCCTCATTGTCTTCCTGTCTCTGGGCTCATCTTCTCCTTCTCTCTTTCCTCATTATCCTCCTGTCTCTGGGCTCATCCTCTCCTTCTCTCTTTCCTCATTGTCCTCCTGTCTCTGGGCTCATCCTCTCCTTCTCTCTTTCCTCATTGTCCTCCTGTCTCTGGGCTCATCCTCTCCTTCTCTCTTTCCTCATTGTCCTCCTGTCTCTGGGCTCATCCTCTCCTTCTCTCTTTCCTCATTGTCCTCCTGTCTCTGGGCTCATCCTCTCCTTCTCTCTTTCCTCATTGTCTTCCTGTCTCTAGGCTCATCTTCTCCTTCTCTCTTTCCTCATTGTCTTCCTGTCTCTGGGCTCATCCTCTCCTTCTCTCTTTCCTCATTGTCTTCCTGTCTCTGGGCTCATCCTCTCCTTCTCTCTTTCCTCATTGTCCTCCTGTCTCTGGGCTCATCCTCTCCTTCTCTCTTTCCTCATTGTCCTCCTATCTCTGGGCTCATCCTCTCCTTCTCTCTTTCCTCATTGTCCTCCTGTCTCTGGGCTCATCCTCTCCTTCTCTCTTTCCTCAGTGTCTTCCTGTCTCTGTGCTCATCCTCTCCTTCTCTCTTTCCTCGTTGTCCTCCTGTCTCTGGGCTCATCCTCTCCTTCTCCCTTTCCTCATTGTCCTCCTGTCTCTTGGCTCATCCTCTCCTTCTCTCTTTCCTCAGTGTCTTCCTGTCTCTGGGCTCATCCTCTCCTTCTCTCTTTCCTCATTGTCCTCCTGTCTCTGGGCTCATCCTCTCCTCTCTTTCCTCATTGTCCTCCTGTCTCTGGGCTCATCCTCTCCTTCTCTCTTTCCTCATTGTCCTCCTATCTCTGGGCTCATCCTCTCCTTCTCTCTTTCCTCATTGTCTTCCTGTCTCTGGGCTCATCCTCTCCTTCTCTCTTTCCTCATTGTTTTCCTTTCTCTGGGCTCAGTCTCTCCTTCTCTCTTTTCCCATTTTACTCCTGTCTCTGGGCTCAGTCTCTGTGCCCAGTATACTGAACAGTTAGTCATGGGATTCTATTGTTTATCCTGAGCTTCCTGGTTCATGAACTGAATGTCATACCCGCAGTGGTCACTGACACGTTGTTTTCTTCCCATCACCATAATGATATGGAGGGTATGCCATGATCACTGCGTCTCTGGTACCATGAGAATTACATCCGACTCATTGAAACCTTCTCAATCGTTACAAAATTTCAGGGATTTTTCGCTCTAATGACTTCCCGGTCGTTACCTTGTAAGAGCAACAATGATAATTGGGAATCACATGGAATGTATGCCCCCCTCCCCCACTCAGCGTGGCCCCCTCCCTGTCTGTAGCTTTTTCCCATAGTCTCCCCTGGTTCCCCCCGTGTGTCCCCTCCTCTATGGATGATGGGGAATTCATACACACAGCTTGTCATTTATTCATAGAGCTTTTACTGCATCATCTCGCACATTACACTCGCTCTGTGCTCCGGCTGCACCGGGGGGAATAGATACTGGGGCAATCTATGCTGGGAGAGCCATGGGGGACACGTCAGTCACCCCCTACACCCCATATAATGTACAGAATCTATTCTATCTATCTAATATCTATCTATCTCATATCTATCTATTTATCTATCTCATATCTATCTATATCATATCTATCTATTTTGTATCTATCTATTTATCTATCTCATATCTATCTATCTCATATCTATCTATCTATCTATCTATCTCATAACTATCTATCTATCTATCTATCTATCTCATATCTATCTATCTATCTATCTATTATATCTATCTATCTCATATCTATCTATCTATCTATCTATCTCATATCTATCTATCTATCTCATATCTATCTATCTCATATCTATCTATTTATCTATCTATCTCATATCTATCTATCTCATATCTATCTCATATCTATTTATCTATCTATCTCATATCTATCTATCTATCTATCTCATATCTATCTATCTATCTATCTATCTATCTCATATCTATCTCATATCTATCTATCTATCTCATATCTATCTATCTATCTCATATCTATCTGTCTCATATCTATCTATCTCATATCTATCTATCTATCTCATATCTATCTATCTATCTATCTATCTATCTATCTATCTCATATCTATCTATCTATCTCATATCTATCTATCTATCTATCTCATATCTATCTATCTATCTATCTATCTCATATCTATCTCATATCTATCTCATATCTATCTATCTCATATCTATCTATCTATCTATCTATCTATCTCATATCTTTCTATCTATCTATCTCATATCTATCTGTCTCATATCTATCTATCTCATATCTATCTATCTATCTCCTATCTATCTATCTATCTATCTATCTATCTCATATCTATCTATCTATCTATGTCTATGAGGAGCGATTAAAGGAGTTACAATTGTTTAGTCTTGAGAAGAGACGTATAAGGGGGGATATGATAAACGTATATAAGTATATAAATGGCCCATACAAAAAATATGGAGAAAAACTGTTCCAGGTTAAACCCCCCCAAAGGACGAGGGGGCACTCCCTCCGTCTGGAGTAGAAAAAGTTTAGTCTCAAGGGGCGACACGCCTTCTTTACCATGAGAACTGTGAATTTATGGAACGGTCTACCTCAGGAACTGGTCACAGCAGGAACAATTAACAGCTTTAAAACAGGGTTAGATACATTCCTGGAACAAAATAACATAAATGCTTATGAAGAAATATAAAATCCCATCCCTTCCCCAATATCGCGCCACACCCCTACCCTTCAATTCCCTGGTTGGACTTGATGGACATATGTCTTTTTTCGACCGTACTAACTATGTAACTATGTAATATCTATCTATCTTTCTATCTCATATCTATCTCATATCTATCTATCTTTCTATCTCATATCTATCTCATATCTATCTATCTATCTATCTATCTCATATCTATCTATATCTCATATCTATCTATCTCATATCTATCTATATCTCATATCTATTTATCTATCTATCTATCTATCTATCTATCTCATATCTATCTATCTCATATCTATCTATCTATCTCATATCTATCTATTTATCTATAAAAAGTAGAGACCACCGTTACATGTAAGCGCGTGTATCCGCGTGCACTGACATCTTAGCGTTCCGGAAGCTCCGTCCGTGAAGCCCCACCCACTGCTTTTCATTAAACCAATCAACTTACAAGAGGCCTGTTCACATGGTGTATTGTTAACCTTACAGACTAGCGCATGCGTATAAGATTGCGGGATGTGGACTCCGCCATTGTTATAATGGGCTTCGGCGCTCACTGGACGGCTATGAACTAGCGCATGAGAGGATAGGAAAAGATTCCTCCATATCTACATCAGCATCGAAGGACACCGGACCTATTGGCTATTAGTAAGTATATCCAATGTGTGTATAATGGCCATACATTATATGTGAATTCAACTAATAATGAAGTGTATATATAAATAAACGTGTATTTTTAACCCCATAAGGAAATATCCAAGTACAAAACAAATGTCCAGCACTAGGAGCTCAGGTGAAAAATTCTTGGCTCTTTATTGAAATTAAAGGGGTACTTCAGTGGAAATGTTTTGTTTTAAATCAACTGGTGCCAGAAAGTTTAACAGATTTGTAAATTACTTCTAGTAAAAAATCTTAATCCTTCCAGTACTTATTAGCTGCTGAATACTACAGAGGAAATAGTTTTCTTTTAGGAACACAGAGCTCTCAGCTGACATCATGACCACAGTGCTCTCTGCTGACATCTCTGTCCATTGTAGGAACTGTCCAGAGCAGCATATGTTTTCTATGGGGATTTTCTCCTACTCTGGACAGTTCTTAAAATGGACAGAGATGTCAGCAGAGAGCACTGTGGTCGTGATGTCAGCCGAGAGCTCTGTGTTCCAAAAAGAAAACCATTTCCTCTGTAGTATTCAGCAGCTAATAAGTACTGGAAGGATTAAGATTTTTTTATAGAAGTCATTTACAAATCTGATTAAATAATCACCAACCCCTCTAGGCTAGTTCCAGTTGCCTGATACAATGATAAAGAATAATTAATAGTAAAGACTGGATCGTGCTTCAATTATAAAATGAGAAATTGAAATGTATTTCCAATACAAAAAAATGCAATTTATCCTCAAAGCACAGGGCCCTCGTGCCGAGGAAAATGTAAAATAAAATAGCATAAAATACAATTGTATAAATGCATAAGATCGAATTATAACACATTAATATAGTGTGGACAAAACACCGATAGCTAACATTATAGATTTAATGAAATATCTGAATATCGTTCGGTAATCCGGCCTCTGATAGTCCAGAAATAGGCTCAAGTCCCGTATATAGTAGAAATTCCAATGTAATGGAAAAAGAGAATGGATTATAGTTACCAGCCTGTAGAAAGTCCCAGCTTATCGTCACTTAAGGATAAGATGAGAGGTCCACAAACTTGGGATGGTAGAGGACGCCGACATGTGTCACCGCGGCGGTCTACCTGCCACAGACCAGATGGACTAGAAGCCGCTTCTAAGAAGGTTCGCTGTGGATGGTGCCAAGCGTTATGGTGATGTGGACCTCGTGGTATCCTGATGGTGTGTGACGTCACCGGCGCTGGGCAGTGCTGCCTGGAAGATGGACTTGTGATCACTCTGCTGGTGTGCAAGGCTGGATCGGGATCGTCCGAGATGATATCAGGTATCGGTGATAAATATTCTTAATAAATTCACAAATACCCCCTAGAGGGTCTACGGGCACTTATATACCAAACAACAACCTTGGGGATGTATGTCCACTCAGGGAAACCCTGAATAGAGACCCTCTACGGTCTAAAACTTAGCTTTTAATAATTACAAATTAATATTAAAGGTGCTCAAAAATTTCCACTAAGTGGCAATATGTGTTTAAAATTACAGTCCCTATTAGTAAAGTTTTTTAATGCATTCTATGCAGGATGGTCTTAATCACGTAGTTCAGTTTGCAGCACTCTGCTCTGACACCGTCTATAGACATAGTGTCACTGCGCACCGTGATCCATCCATTTTATGACGAAGGGACTGAGCTAAAATCTACTCCTCTGGCTCAACGTTTCGCTAGTTGGACCTAGCTTTTTCAAGAGTATGAGGTACATCATACTCTTGAAAAAGCTAGGTCCAACTAGCGAAACGTTGAGCTAGAGGAGTAGATTTTAGCTCAGTCCCTTCGTCATAAAATGGATGGATCACGGTGCGCAGTGACACTGTCACGATGCCGGCTGGCAGGTAGTGGATCCTCTGTGCCAGAGAGGGATTGGCGTGGACCGTGCTAGTGGATCGGTTCTAAGTCACTACTGGTTTTCACCAGAGCCCGCCGCAAAGCGGGATGGTCTTGCTGCGGCGGTAGTGACCAGGTCGTATCCACTAGCAACGGCTCAACCTCTCTGGCTGCTGAAGATAGGCGCGGTACAAGGGAGTAGACAGAAGCAAGGTCGGACGTAGCAGAAGGTCGGGGCAGGCAGCAAGGATCGTAGTCAGGGGCAACGGCAGGAGGTCTGGAACACAGGCTAGGAACATACAAGGAACGCTTTCACTGGCACAATGGCAACAAGATCCGGCAGGGAAGTGCAGGGGAAGTGAGGTGATATAGGGAAGTGCACAGGTGAAGACACTAATTGGAATCACTGCGCCAATCAGCGGCGCAGTGGCCCTTTAAATCGTAAAGACCCGGCACACGCGCGCCCTAGGGAGCGGGGCCGCGCGCGCCGGGACAGGACCGAGGGAGAGCGAGTCAGGTACGGGAGCCGGGGTGCGCATCGCGAGCGGGCGCTACCCGCATCGCGAATCGCATCCCGGCTGGCAGCAGAATCGCAGCGCCCCGGGTCAGTGAATCTGACCGGAGCGCTGCAGCGGAGAGAGTGTAGCGAGCGCTCCGGGGAGGAGCGGGGACCCGGAGCGCTCGGCGTAACAGTACCCCCCCCCTTGGGTCTCCCCCTCTTTTTAGGGCCTGAGAACCTGAGGAGCAGACTTTTATCTAGGATGTTGTCCTCAGGTTCCCAGGATCTCTCTTCAGGACCACAACCCTCCCAGTCCACTAAAAAAAAAGTTTTCCCTCTGACCTTTTTAGAGGCTAAGATCTCTTTGACAGAGAAGATGTCCGAGGAGCCGGAAACAGGAGTGGGAGGAACAGATTTGGGAGAAAAACGGTTGAGGATGAGTGGTTTAAGAAGAGAGACGTGAAAGGCATTAGGGATACGAAGAGAAGGAGGAAGAAGAAGTTTGTAAGAGACAGGATTAATTTGACACAAAATTTTGAAAGGACCAAGATAGCGTGGTCCCAACTTGTAGCTAGGGACACGGAAGCGGACATATTTAGCGGAGAGCCATACCTTGTCTCCAGGGGAAAAAACGGGAGGAGCTCTTCTTTTCTTATCCGCGAACCTCTTCATGCGTGAAGAAGCCTGTAAGAGAGAATTTTGGGTCTCTCTCCATATAATGGAAAGGTCACGAGAAATTTCATCCACAGCGGGCAGACCAGAGGGCAAGGGGGTAGGGAGGGGGGGAAGAGGGTGACGGCCGTACACCACGAAAAATGGGGATTTGGAGGAAGATTCAGAGACTCTGAAGTTATACGAGAATTCGGCCCATGGAAGGAGATCTGCCCAGTCATCCTGGCGGGAGGAAACAAAATGTCGCAAATAATCACCCAAGACTTGGTTAATTCTTTCTACTTGTCCATTGGACTGGGGATGATATGCAGAAGAAAAATTTAATTTAATCTTGAGTTGTTTACAGAGAGCCCTCCAGAATTTAGACACGAATTGGACGCCTCTATCCGAGACGATCTGCGTAGGCAACCCGTGAAGACGAAAAATGTGTACAAAAAATTGTTTAGCCAACTGAGGCGCTGAAGGAAGACCAGGAAGAGGGATGAAATGTGCCATTTTGGAGAATCGATCAACGACCACCCAAATAACAGTGTTGCCACGGGAAGGGGGTAAATCAGTAATAAAATCCATACCAATCAGAGACCAAGGCTGTTCGGGGACAGGCAGGGGATGAAGAAAACCAGCGGGCTTCTGGCGAGGAGTCTTATCCCGGGCACAGATAGTGCAGGCTCGCACAAAGTCCACAACATCCGTCTCCAGAGTCGGCCACCAATAGAAGCGGGAGATGAGTTGCACAGATTTCTTGATGCCCCCATGACCAGCGAGATGGGAGGAGTGACCCCATTTGAGGATTCCGAGGCGTTGGCGTGGAGAAACAAAGGTCTTTCCTGGAGGAGTTTGCCTGATGGAGGCTGGAGAAGTGGAGATCAGGCAGTCAGGTGGAATGATGTGTTGCGGAGAGAGTTCAACTTCTGAGGCATCCGAGGAACGAGAGAGAGCATCGGCCCTAATGTTCTTATCGGCAGGACGAAAGTGAATCTCAAAATTAAATCGGGCAAAGAACAGAGACCACCGGGCCTGGCGAGGATTCAGCCGTTGGGCAGACTGGAGGTAGGAGAGGTTCTTGTGGTCGGTGTAAATAATAACTGGAAATCTTGATCCCTCCAGCAGATGCCTCCATTCCTCAAGTGCTAATTTAATGGCTAGAAGCTCTCGATCCCCGATGGAGTAGTTCCTCTCCGCCGGAGAGAAGGTCCTAGAAAAAAAACCACAAGTGACAGCATGCCCGGAAGAATTTTTTTGTAAAAGAACAGCTCCAGCTCCCACTGAGGAGGCATCAACCTCCAATAGGAAGGGTTTGGAAGGGTCAGGTCTGGAGAGCACGGGAGCCGAAGAAAAGGCAGACTTGAGTCGTTTAAAGGCGTCTTCCGCTTGAGGAGGCCACGACTTGGGATCGGCATTTTTTTTGGTTAAAGCCACGATAGGAGCCACAACGGTAGAAAAATGTGGAATAAATTGCCTGTAATAATTGGCGAACCCCAAAAAGCGTTGGATAGCACGGAGTCCGGAGGGGCGTGGCCAATCTAAGACGGCAGAGAGTTTGTCTGGATCCATTTGTAGTCCCTGGCCAGAGACCAAATATCCTAGAAAAGGAAGAGATTGGCATTCAAACAGACATTTCTCAATTTTGGCATAGAGTTGATTGTCACGAAGTCTCTGAAGAACCATACGGACATGCTGGCGGTGTTCTTCTAGATTGGCAGAAAAAATTAGGATATCGTCCAGATATACAACAACACAGGAGTATAACAGATCACGAAAAATTTCATTGACAAAGTCTTGGAAGACAGCAGGGGCGTTGCACAGGCCAAAGGGCATGACCAGATACTCAAAGTGTCCATCTCTGGTGTTAAACGCCGTTTTCCACTCATCCCCCTCTCTGATGCGGATGAGGTTATAGGCGCCTCTTAAGTCCAATTTAGTAAAGATGTGGGCACCTTGGAGGCGATCAAAGAGTTCAGAGATGAGGGGTAGGGGGTAGCGGTTCTTAACCGTGATTTTATTAAGACCGCGGTATTCAATGCAAGGACGTAGGGAGCCATCTTTTTTGGACACAAAGAAAAATCCAGCTCCGGCAGGAGAGGAGGATTTACGGATAAAGCCCTTTTTTAAATTTTCCTGGACATACTCAGACATGGCAAGAGTCTCTGGGGCAGAGAGAGGATAAATTCTGCCCCGGGGTGGAGTAGTACCCGGGAGGAGGTCGATAGGGCAATCATAAGGCCTGTGAGGAGGTAGAGTCTCAGCTTGTTTTTTGCAGAAAACATCCGCGAAGTCCATATAGGCCTTAGGGAGACCGGTTACTGAGGGAACCACAGAGTCACGGCAAGGGTTACTGGGAACCGGTCTTAGACAGTCCTTGGAACAAGAGGGCCCCCAACTCTTGATCTCCCCAGTGGACCAATCCAGGGTTGGGGAATGAAGTTGAAGCCAGGGAAGTCCAAGGAGAATTTCCGAGGTGCAATTGGGGAGGACCAAAAGTTCAATCCTCTCGTGATGAGATCCGATGCTCATTAGAAGGGGCTCCGTGCGGAAGCGTATGGTACAGTCCAATCTTTCATTGTTTACACAATTGATGTAAAGGGGTCTGGCGAGACTGGTCACTGGGATGTTGAACCTGTTGACGAGAGAGGCCAAAATAAAATTTCCTGCAGATCCAGAGTCCAAGAAGGCCACGGTAGAGAAGGAGAAGGCAGAGGCAGACATCCGCACAGGCACAGTAAGACGTGGAGAAGCAGAGTAGACATCAAGGACTGTCTCTCCTTTGTGCGGAGTCAGCGGACGTCTTTCCAGGCGGGGAGGACGGATAGGACAATCCCTCAGGAAGTGTTCGGTACTAGCACAGTACAGGCAGAGGTTCTCCATGCGGCGTCGTGTCCTCTCTTGAGGTGTCAGGCGAGACCGGTCGACCTGCATAGCCTCCACGGCGGGAGGCACAGGAACAGATTGCAGGGGACCAGAGGAGAGAGGAGCCGAGGAGAAGAAACGCCTCGTGCGAACAGAGTCCATATCTTGGCGGAGCTCCTGACGCCTTTCGGAAAAACGCATGTCAATGCGAGTGGCTAGGTGAATAAGTTCATGTAGATTAGCAGGAATTTCTCGTGCGGCCAGAACATCTTTAATGTTGCTGGATAGGCCTTTTTTAAAGGTCGCGCAGAGGGCCTCATTATTCCAGGACAATTCTGAAGCAAGAGTACGGAATTGTACGGCATACTCGCCAACGGAAGAATTACCCTGGACCAGGTTCAACAGGGCAGTCTCAGCAGAAGAGGCTCGGGCAGGTTCCTCAAAGACACTTCGGACTTCCGAGAAGAAGGAGTGTACAGAGGCAGTGACAGGGTCATTGCGGTCCCAGAGCGGTGTGGCCCATGACAGGGCTTTTCCGGACAGAAGGCTGACTACGAAAGCCACCTTAGACCTTTCAGTGGGAAACAGGTCCGACATCATCTCCAGATGCAGGGAACATTGGGAAAGAAAGCCACGGCAAAACTTAGAGTCCCCATCAAATTTATCCGGCAAGGATAGGCATAGCCCAGGAGCGGCCACTCGCTGCGGAGGAGGTGCAGGAGCTGGCGGAGGAGATGACTGCTGAAGCTGTGGTAGTAACTGTTGTAGCATAACGGTCAGTTGAGACAGCTGTTGGCCTTGTTGCGCTATCTGTTGTGACTGCTGGGCGACCACCGTGGTGAGGTCAGCGACAACTGGCAGAGGAACTTCAGCGGGATCCATGGCCGGATCTACTGTCACGATGCCGGCTGGCAGGTAGTGGATCCTCTGTGCCAGAGAGGGATTGGCGTGGACCGTGCTAGTGGATCGGTTCTAAGTCACTACTGGTTTTCACCAGAGCCCGCCGCAAAGCGGGATGGTCTTGCTGCGGCGGTAGTGACCAGGTCGTATCCACTAGCAACGGCTCAACCTCTCTGGCTGCTGAAGATAGGCGCGGTACAAGGGAGTAGACAGAAGCAAGGTCGGACGTAGCAGAAGGTCGGGGCAGGCAGCAAGGATCGTAGTCAGGGGCAACGGCAGGAGGTCTGGAACACAGGCTAGGAACATACAAGGAACGCTTTCACTGGCACAATGGCAACAAGATCCGGCAGGGAAGTGCAGGGGAAGTGAGGTGATATAGGGAAGTGCACAGGTGAAGACACTAATTGGAATCACTGCGCCAATCAGCGGCGCAGTGGCCCTTTAAATCGTAAAGACCCGGCGCGCGCGCGCCCTAGGGAGCGGGGCCGCGCGCGCCGGGACAGGACCGAGGGAGAGCGAGTCAGGTACGGGAGCCGGGGTGCGCATCGCGAGCGGGCGCTACCCGCATCGCGAATCGCATCCCGGCTGGCAGCAGAATCGCAGCGCCCCGGGTCAGTGGATCTGACCGGAGCGCTGCAGCGGAGAGAGTGTAGCGAGCGCTCCGGGGAGGAGCGGGGACCCGGAGCGCTCGGCGTAACAGACACTATGTCTATAGACGGTGTCAGAGCAGAGTGCTGCAAACTGAACTATGTGATTAAGACCATCCTGCATAGAATGCATTAAAAAAACTTTACTAATAGGGACTGTAATTTTAAACACATATTGCCACTTAGTGGAAATTTTTGAGCACCTTTAATATTAATTTGTAATTATTAAAAGCTAAGTTTTAGACCGTAGAGGGTCTCTATTCAGGGTTTCCCTGAGGGGACATACATCCCCAAGGTTGTTGTTTGGTAAATATTCTTAATACACTAGACGCGTTTCAGGGCTCTCATATGTTAAACACGGCCCTTTCCTCAGTAGGTATGTGTACTTTTTTGAAGCTGTAGATCCTTTATATATTTTTCAGGTCATAATCAAATGGATTGCACAAAGGTGATACTTGGGATAAAACAAAAAGTTGGAACGGATCATTGCAATAGTAACCAATATATACGACCCTGAACTAACATTTAAAATAGCCGTTAGTTCAGTAGGTATTTCTATTACATGTGAATGATTGGCAACAACATTAAGACATCCTAAAATAATAATAAAGCTACACAATATATACTAATCACATTATACAATAGTGGAAATGTATATAAAAAAGGAATACAAATACGAAATTATATAAAATATATAATTAAAAAATAAATAAATAAAAATAAGAATAAAATTAAAATGAAATGAAAATTAAATAAAAATGTAAATTGAGATATCTCAATTTACATTTTTATTTAATTTTCATTTCATTTTATTTTCATTTGATTTTTATTATTATTTTTTTATTATTTTAATTATATATTTTATATAATTTCTTATTTTTATTCCTTTTTTATATACATTTCCACTATTGTATAATGTTATTGGTATATCACAGCACACAACAACAGTCTCATCTGTAGCACCTATCGCAAACCCACATCTAAAAATAGTTACATCAGGTTCGACAGTTGCCATTTACCTCAATGTCGTACAAATACACCATACGGACAGTTCAGACGTATTAGGCGCAATTGCACCCACATCCAACAGTTTGAAATAGAAGCCAATGAACTAAAGGCACGATTCCAACAAAAACATTATCCAGAAAAATTAATACACAATTCACTTATGAAAGCAAAAATACAAAACCGAGAATCTTTTTTTTGAAAATAAACAACCATCATATGCAGAAAACATAACACAACAAACAGCCAAACTCGTACTCCCCTTTAACACAGCACATCGCCAAATTTAAAAAAATCATTAAAGGGGTACTCCGCTGCTCAGCGTTTGGAACAAACTGTTCCGAATGCTGGAGCCAGCGCCAGGAGCTTGTGATGTCATAGCCCCGCCCCTTGTGACGTCACACCCGCCTCCTCAATGCAAGTCTATGGGACGGCTGGATGGTATTAACCACTTGTGTTTGTGACGCCAGTGTGGTTTTAGGGTTCCGGAACACAACACGCCCGTTTCCTCCGCTATCCCAGTTGCTAGTAGTGAAATGAGAGTCCACAACCAGTTATGGTCAAACTGAGACTTTACTGTGTATAAGACAGATGGAATTATCTTCAGAGCTAAGGCCAGATTTCCCAGAGAGGAGGCCAGGACCCAGAAGGACCTCACAGCTTGCTGGACCAATATACTTGTAATTGACTTGACTTGAGATTGGACTTGACTATGTGCAGGACTTGACTATTTGTAGTGACAGCAGACATAGACTTGAGACTTACTGGAATGACTGTAGCTTTTGGGGTCTTCCAGATGCTGATCACTAGCACTGAGATCTCTGGTGGTTGCTGTGCTCAGTAGCAGGTGGTAAGAGATAAGAGAGTGAATTGTCATGGCCGCCCCTTTATATAGTGGGGGGCTGAAATAAAGCCCATTGGTCAAGCTGCTGGTCATAGGTTAAGCAGTGCTCTCTGGGAGAACATGTGACAACAAATCATTTGACTGCATAACATAACATGTGACAGAATTACAGGTCCTTGAGACCTCCCACAGCAACTCTGCTCTATCTATGCATTAGGGGACTGTCTAGGCATTAAAGTGATATACACATCATTATGGTACAACATGGGGAGACCTTGCAGCGGAGCCCCCAAATCACTGAGGGTCTCAACCTGACAGGGCCTAAAGGTAGAACAGGATCATGTCCTGTACTGGGACATCACAAACCCCCCTACTTAACACAAGTCATCCTTGACGTAGGTTCTGTCAGGGTTGAGGAGGCTGGTGAAATAACAAATAACATTAGAGTCTTTGTATAAATTGTCCATAGACGCTCTGTTTTGTGGTTGAACAGGATTAACGATAATATATAACTAGTACATATAAGTTTACTTTGCTTATAAGGACCTTTGGCTATGCATATAACAACTGGACTATGCATTTAAAGGGGTACTCACGTGGAAAACTTTTTTTTTTTTTTAAATCAGCTGGTTCCAGAAAGTTAAACAGATTTGTAAATTACTTCCATGTAAATTACTTCTATCTTAATCCTTCCAGTACTTAGCTGCTGAATACTACAGAGGAAATGGTTTTCTTTTTGGAACACAGTGCTCTCTGCTGACCTCATGACCACAGTGCTCTCTGCTGACATCTCTGTCCATTTTAGGAACTGTCCAGAGCAGCATACGTTTGCTATGGGGATTTTCTCCTATTCTGGACAGTTCTTAAAATGGACAGAGATGTCAGCAGAGAGCACTGTGGTCATGATGTCAGCAGAGAGCTCTGTGTTCCAAAAAGAAAACCATTTCCTCTGTAGTATTAAGCAGTTAATAAGTACTGGAAGGATTAAGATTTTTTAATAGAAGTAATTTACAAATCTGTTTAACTTTCTGGCACCAGTTGATTTAAAAAAAAAAAAAGTTTTCCACGGGAGTACACCTTTAATGACTTACATAACAGTTTACTAGACATAACATGACATTTTGACAATGCATGACAATTGAATATACATAACACTTTTGACTATGTATATGATATACTGTACATGACTAGACTTTATATTAGACATTGTATACACGACTAGACTTATGACTATGAATTACACATTGGCAGATTGGGTTGCCTGAGGCTCTCTACCCAATGCCTTGGCTACTGGGGTCCCTTGGCATTTAAAACACATCTCCCAAGAACACTATTTTTAGTTTATTCTAGACATATTTACGCTTGACAATGAATACAGATAACGTTATGACACTTCCGTTACCTTATAGTGAATACGTGCTGTAGCTTAGTTTCAGGAGTACTTTCTGGCCAGGAAAGTATCCTGCGCACGAACACAAGAACATATGGAATTAGTAGACATTTGACATATATATTGAGTAGACTGTGTAATATGAGTGATACAGTACTACTGTATGTGACTGAGGTATACTTGACATGTGTGTACATAAATCTGCGTACATTTGTTGTGTTTTTTAGTCCTTGTATCTAGCGGGTATCTGCCCTTGCGTGGACCGTTGGGACTTACGCAGCACCATTTCTTGTGACTCGGGAACAGCAACCTCTTCAGGAGCTCTTGACTGAAGCGGGACTTGTGACTGATTCTCTCCTTTTAGCAGCCGAAGTAGGTTGTGACTCTTGACTAACAGGACTGGAACTTGGAATTGGGGGTTCTGACATGGGTGAGGCAGATGGACTGGAAACTGGAGTATATTCTTGTGCCAACGGTGACAGAACTTGAGCCGGTGTAGTAACTAGAGTTGGTTGCATAGGCCCACAGGCTGGGATGAACCCAAAGATTGCCGCTGGCCAGGAGGGAACATGGGAACATCCATGGATGGGGGAATTCCCTTTCCTGGCACATACTCCCTCGCAGGTTTGACTGGTGGTGAGAGAGGTATCGGGAGCACAAGCAAATCCTCCTTGTGACACAACTTGATGCAATTGCGATGAACTACTTGCGGTTCGTACCCTGACTTCTGGATTGCATACACATCTGAGTTGAGGTAGGATACTGCGGTCACCATATAGGGCTCCTTTTCCCAGATGGAGTCCAGTTTCTGAGTCCTCGGGAATTTACGCAGCCAGACTTTGTCACCTATCTGGAGAGGTTTGGCAGAGGCATGACGGTTTTAATCTTGCTGCTTCCTCTGTTGAGCCTCACCTATCTTTCTATTGACGATTTCTTTGGCTTCCTCTTTGGATCCTCTTCTAATCGTCGGAGACCCATTCCATGGAAGCTTGTGGGGAATTATTGAAGGGAGCTTGAAGTCCAAACATCCTATCTTTTGGTAGCTGGCCATTTCGTCCCATAGAATGGAGTGTATCCAGTGGAACAGTACACTGAATTGTTATATATATCTCCAATAGTTCTGGTAACAACTGGGGCCACTCTTCATGTCTGGACACAGATGCTGCTCGCAGAATGTGGATGAAGACTTGCTTGATTCTCTCACAGAGCCAATTCCCTTGAGGGTGATAACCAGTTGTTCTGAGTTTCTTGCAGGCATGAAATTGACATAACTCTTGGAAGAGTTGGGCCTCAAAGGCCGTTCCTCGGTCAGACTCTGGACATCCGAGGATTTGTACCCAATGGGAGTAGAACATCTGGACTGTGGTTTTGGCTGTGAGATCCTTGACTGGTATGACTACAACCCACTTGGAGTAATGATCCACCATGGTGAGAGCATAGGAATACCCGGACCGGGTAGGAGACAACTTGACATGGTCCAGCGCGACCAACTGGTTAGGCCTTTCACTCTGGATGGAATGGAGGGGTGGTCTGGCGTCCTTGCGGACGTTGGTAACGTTGCAGATGCACATTCACTGCACCATTTTTCAATTTCACTTCGCATTCCAATCCAGTAGAGTCGTCGTCTGACAGTAGCTTCGGTCTTGTGGACCCCAAAGTGTCCCGACTGATCATGGTAGGGATTGAGGACCATCGTGGCATCTCTTCGGGGAACCAGGATCTGATGAAGTCATTCACCTGACACCGGATCCAAAGAGTTTCAGTACAACAGTCCCTTGTGCACAAACAACCGCTTCCTTTGTCGCCACAGACGCTTCAGTTCGTAGTCGCTCTGAGCCCAGCGTAGACGGGTTGGCACCTTTTTCATTACAAGGTACTCCAACAGATCCCCCATGACTCCACTCTCGTCTTGCAGAGTCTTCTAGGTGTACAAGTCTTCCTGGACCTTCTTGGACCTAGATTCGCCCTCTTCGAGGCTGGTCGCTACCTTCTGACTCACGAATCTCTGGTAGAATGGGGGCATCTCCACGTCTTCCCACAGGTGGTTCTTTGCCGGGGGCCATCCGAGATAGTACGTCTGCGTTGACATTCGACTTGCCACTTCTGTACTTGATGGTGAAGTCATAATTGGCCAACCTTGAAGCCCAACGCTGTTCAATGGCACCCAGTTTGGCGGTGTTCAGGTGGACCAGTGGATTATTATCCGTATAGACAGTGAATGGCGTGGCAGCCAAATAATCTTTAAACTTCTCAGTCACAGCCCATACGAGGGCTAGGAGTTCCAGCTTGAAGAAGCTATAGTTGGCATTGTTCTTCTCTGCTCCTCGCAGATTATGACTGGCATAGGCTATCACTCATTCTTGTCCTTCTTGGACTTGGGACAGGACCTCCCCTAACCCTTCAAAGCTGGCATCCGTGTAGTGTGGATATGCCAGGATGGGTGGTTCCGTAAACAGGTGTTTCAGGGCTTGGAATGCTGTCTTTTGCTCCTTGGTCCAGTCCACAGGTAGCTTCCCACTGTAGTTCTCCTTCACTGTACCCCGCAGGAGGGCTGTGAGGGGTTCTGCAATCTGGGCGAAGTGAGTAATGAAGTGGCGGTAATAGCCGGCAAATCCCAGGAAGCTCCGGACATCCTTCACCGTGCGCGGGGTAGGCCAGTTCTTGACAATTTCCACCTTGTCGGGGTTAGGCTGGACTCCCTCAGCACTGACAACATGACCTAGGTAGTGTACCTGAGGTTTGAGCAGATGGCACTTGGACGGCTTAACTTTTAATCCATGTTTGATCAAAACTTGGAAGACGTCTGACAGATGACCAAGGTGCTCTAGGTGCAGTATAGTTCCCCACATTAGGTGCAGTATAGTTCCCCACATTAGGTGCAGTAAAGCTCCCCACATTAGGTGCAGTATAGTTCCCCCACATTAGGTGCAGTATAGTTCCCCCACATTAGGTGCAGTATAGTTCCCCCACATTAGGTGCAGTATAGCTCCCCACATTAGGTGCAGTATAGCTCCCCACATTAGGTGCAGTATAGTTCTCCGCACATTAGGTGCAGTATAGCTCCCCACATTAGGTGCAGTATAGCTCCCCACATTAGGTGCAGTATAGCTCCCCACATTAGGCGCAGTATAGTTCTCCCCACATTAGGTGCAGTATAGTTCCCCCACATTAGGTGCAGTATAGTTCCCCACATTAGGTGCAGTATAGTTCCCCACATTAGGTGCAGTATAGTTCCCCACATTAGGTGCAGTATAGCTCCCCACATTAGTTGCAGTATAGTTCCCCACATTAGGTGGGCAGTATAGTTCCCCACATTAGGTGCAGTATAGTTCTCCCCACATTAGGTGCAGTATAGTTCCCCACATTAGGTGCAGTATAGTTCCCCACATTAGGTGCAGTATAGTTCCCCACATTAGGTGGGCAGTATAGTTCCCCACATTAGGTGCAGTATAGTTCTCCCCACATTAGGTGCAGTATAGTTCCCCACATTAGGTGCAGTATAGTTCCCCACATTAGGTGCAGTATAGTTCCCCACATTAGGTGCAGTATAGTTCCCCACATTAGGTGCAGTATAGTTCCCCACATTAGGTGCAGTATAGTTCCCCACATTAGATGCAGTATAGTTCTCCCCACATTAGGTGCAGTATAGTTCTCCCCACATTAGGTGCAGTATAGTTCCCCACATTAGGTGCAGTATAGTTCCCCACATTAGGTGCAGTATAGCTCCCCACATTAGGTGCAGTATAGTTCCCCACATTAGGGGGGCAGTATAGCTCCCCACATTAGGTGCAGTATAGTTCCCCACATTAGGTGCAGTATAGTTCTCCCCACATTAGGTGCAGTATAGTTCGCCCACATTAGGTGGGCAGTATAGCTCCCCACATTAGGTGCAGTATAGTTCCCCACATTAGGTGCAGTATAGTTCTCCACATTAGGTGCAGTATAGTTCCCCACATTAGGTGCAGTATAGTTCCCCACATTAGGTGCAGTATAGTTCCCCACATTAGGTGCAGTATAGTTCCCCACATTAGGTGCAGTTTAGTTCCCCACATTAGGTGCAGTATAGTTCCCCACATTAGGTGCAGTATAGTTCTCCACATTAGGTGCAGTATAGTTCCCCACATTAGGTGCAGTATAGTTCCCCACATTAGGTGCAGTATAGTTCTCCCCACATTAGATGCAGTATAGTTCTCCCCACATTAGGTGCAGTATAGTTCTCCCCACATTAGATGCAGTATAGTTCTCCCCACATTAGGTGCAGTATAGTTCCCCACATTAGGTGCAGTATAGTTCCCCACATTAGGTGCAGTATAGTTCCCCACATTAGGTGCAGTATAGTTCTCCCCACATTAGGTGCAGTATAGTTCCCCACATTAGGTGCAGTATAGTTCCCCACATTAGGTGCAGTATAGTTCCCCACATTAGGTGCAGTATAGTTCTCCCCACATTAGGTGCAGTATAGCTCCCCACATTAGGTGCAGTATAGTTCCCCACATTAGGTGCAGTATAGTTCCCCACATTAGGTGCAGTATAGTTCTCCCCACATTAGGTGCAGTATAGCATCATTTTCCCCCCTATGGAGCGCTGCACCGGTCTCTACTTTTTATTGATGGACTTGATTCTTCGCAGTTACCTGCGCCCTTCACTTGGACATTATTTTTGTTAGAGTGCTGCTGTTATTTTTCTATTATCTGTCTATCTATCTATATATCTATATCTATCTATCTATTTCATATCTGTCTATCTATCTATATCTATCTATCTATTTCATATCTGTCTATCTATCTATATCTATCTATCTATTTATCTATATCTATCTATCTCATATCTTTCTATCTATCTATCTATCTCATATCTATCTATCTATCTCATATCTATCTATCTATATCTATCTATCTATCTATCTCATATCTATCTCATATCTATCTATCTATCTATCTCATATCTATCTATCTCATATCTATCTTTCTATATCTATCTATCTATCTATCTATCTCATATCTATCTATCTCATATCTATCTATCTATCTCATATATATCCATCTCTCTCATATCTATCTATCTATCTATCTCATATCTATCTATCTATCCTATCTATCTCATATCTATCTGTCTGTCTCATATCTATCTATGTATCTCATATCTATCTATCTCATATCTATCTATCTCATATCTATCCATCTCTCTCATATCTATCTATCTATCTATCTATCTCATATCTATCCATCTCTCTCATATCTATCTATCTATCTATCTATCTATCTATCTGTCTCATATCTATCTATCTCATATCTATCTATCTATCTCATATCTATCTATCTATCTATCTTTCTGTCTATCTATCTCATATCTATCTATCTATCTATCTATCTCATATCTATCTATCTATCTTTCTGTCTATCTCATATCTATCTATCTCATATATATCTATCTCATATCTATCTATCTATCTATCTATCTCATATCTATCTATCTTATATCTATCTCATATCTATCTCATATCTATCTATCTATCTATCTATCTATCTATCTATCTATCTATCTTCTGGATATATGTGGACCCCCCACCCTCTTCCCTATAGCGGCGGTCCCATTCTCCGTTCCTCCTGGGGCCCCGGTATCTTCCCTCATTAGTCTCATATAATTAACTCTCGGTGTCAGGGAAGTGTATGGGGGGACTCTGACTCTCATCCCCGTGGGCTGTGATGTGGCTGCGGAATTACTGCAGAATCCTCCGGGGTCTTCAGCTGAGACAGGAATGAAGGGACTTCTCAGAGAGAATATCTGTGACCGACTCAATTAAATCAGTGACCCCGGTGACCCCTTCAAAAGGGGAGTCCAATAATGCAGACAATATGGAGGCCGCCAGAGGATTGATTGATTGGTCAGCTGACCCCGCGGCCCGGATGATGCTAATTGTGTCGGATGAGATGTGTGACAGGGGATTGTCACTTCCCATTTGTATGTATGCTGGAGCGGGCACTGGGGCCCCGTCCGTCCTCCTATAATGTCTTAGCTCATTATCATTGTTGGCTAAAGACCATGTCCTATCATACACATAACAATCAGACCCATCATTCACCATCCCCTTATAATCACTTACTGCTTTACACTGCAGCACTTACTTTTATATGGTGGGGGACAAACTCTGTTCATCCTGAGCCTCCTGATTCATGAATAAATAGTAAAGACTGACACATATACCAGCAGTTGGGGAAGCTGGTGAGATCGGTGCAGACGTATATGCCATTCAGGGTGTGAGGAAAGCTGTGTGCCAATCCCAAAGCTGAGGGGAAAAGTATTATTGGCTCCTGTGACCCAGATGTGTGAAATGAAGAAGCATAGAAGCTTCCATATCTAGAAGATGCAGAGACACCAGGCGTAGATGTCCTGATCCGTCAGAAGCTGCAAAGTGGAAGGAACTTTCCCCGAGGCTGCGGAGTCCCAGATGCCCCCTCAGAGCTGCCCAGGGCCTGATGGCTGAAAACCACAACGTCTGTCAGGAGCAGAGAGACCCCTCTTCTCCAGGGTCACCCCGTCTGGATCATGACTGCCTCAAATCCAGAGCCTACAGAACATCACCCCCACCATGTTGCATCTGAATAAAATCCACTATATGCAGAGCAATTTTCCCCATACGATGACCATATAGAGATAGATACCAGCTGTACACAGGATCTGTATATCATATAAGTGATTGTATACAGGACCATATAGAGGTAGATGCCAGCTGTACACAGGATCTGTATACCATATAAGTGATTATATACAGGACCATATAGAGGTAGATACCAGCTGTACACAGGATCTGTATATTATATAAGTGATTATATACAGGACCATATAGAGAAAGATACCAGCTGTACACAGGATCTGTATATCATATAAGTGATTGTATACAGGACCATATAGAGGTAGATGCCAGCTGTACACAGGATCTGTATACCATATAAGTGATTATATACAGGACCATATAGAGGGAGATATCAGCTGTACACAGGATCTGTATACCATATAAGTGATTATATACAGGACCATATAGAGGTAGATACCAGCTGTACACAGGATCTGTATATTATATAAGTGATTGTATACAGGACCATATAGAGGTAGATACCAGCTGTACACAGAATCTATATATCATATAAATGATTGTATACAGGACCATATAGAAGTACATACCAGTTGTACACAGGATCTGTATACCACTTAAGTGATTATATACAGGACCATATAGAGAAAGATACCAGCTGTACACAGGATCTGTATACCACATAAGTGATTATATACAGAACCATATAGAGATAGATGCCAGCTGTACACAGGATCTGTATACCATATAAGTGATTATATACAGGACCATACAGAGGTATATACCAGCTGTACACAGAATCTCTATACCATATAAGTGATTATATACAGGACCATATAGAAGTAGATACCAGCTGTATACATGATCTTTATACCATATTAGTAATTATATTCAAGACCATATAGAGATAGATACCAACACTACACAGGATCTGTATCCTATATAAGTGATTACATACAGCACCATATAGAGGCAGATACCATCTGTACACAGGATCTATGTACCATATAAGTGATTATATACAGGACCATATAGATGTAGATACCAGCTGTACACAGGATCTGTATACCATATAAGTGAATATATATACAGGGCCATATAGAGGTATATACCAGCTGTACACATGATCTATATATCATATAAGTGATTATAAAGGACCATACAGAGGCAGATAGTGGTACCATATAAGGGATTAGAAACCCAAGTAGTTACACTCCTCATACTGCCCCCATATGGTGGTTAGGCCTCTTACACTGACTCCATATAGTAGTTAAGTTCTTCAGTCTAGTGATACAAGAACTCTGAGACTATGTGAGACCTTGTGTGAGAGTTCAGCCCTAAGAGACTGTGTTGACTGCCTGAGACCTATAGCCCTGTGAGAGGCCAGCTCTGAGAGACTGTGTGAGACCTTCAGTCCAGTGAAAGATCAGCCCTAAGAGACTGTGTGGACTACCTGAGACCTTCAGACGTGTGAAAGGGCAGCACTAAAAGGCTATGTGGACTGTGTGAAACCTTCAGTCATGTGAGAGGCCATTTCTGGAACTGTGTGGACTGCCTGACACTTTCAGTCCTGTGAGAGGCCAACATAGAGAGACTGTGTGAGTCCTTCAGTCTGATGAGAGGAGAGCTTTGGGACTGTGTGAGTCCTTCAGTCATGCAAGATGCCAGCATAGAGAGACTGTGTAGACTGTGTGAGTCCTTCAGTCATGCGAGATGCCAGCATAGAGAGACTGTGTAGACTGTGTGAGTCCTCCAGTCCAGCACAAGGTCACCCCTGAGAGACTGTGAGGACAACCTTCAGTTTTGAGAGAGGCCAGCACTGAGAGACTGTGTGAGTCCTTTAATCCTGTGAGAGGTCGCCCTAAGAGACCTTCAGCCCTGTCAGAGGTCAGCTCTGAGAGACTGTATGGACTGTGTAAGACCTTCAGTCATGTGAAAGGCCATTTCTGGAACTGTGTGGATTGCCTGACACTTTCAGTCCTGTGAGAGGCCAACATGGAGAGACTGTGTAGATTGCGTGAGACCTTCAGTCCTGTGAGAGGCCAACATGGAGAGACTGTGTAGACTGCGTGAGACCTTCAGTCCTGTGAGAGGCCAACATGGAGAGACTGTGTAGACTGTGTGAGACCTTCAGTCCTGTGAGAGGCCAACATGGAGAGACTGTGTAGACTGTGTGAGACCTTCAGTCCTGTGAGAGGCCAACATGGAGAGACTGTGTAGACTGTGTGAGACCTTCAGTCCTGTGAGAGGCCAACATTGAGAGACTGTGTAGACTGTGTGAGACCTTCAGTCCTGTGAGAGGCCAACATTGAGAGACTGTGTAGACTGTGTGAGACCTTCAGTCCTGTGAGAGTCCAACATGGAGAGACTGTGTAGACTGTGTGAGACCTTCAGTCCTGTGAGAGGCCAACATGGAGAGACTGTGTAGACTGTGTGAGACCTTCAGTCCTGTGAGAGGCCAACATGGAGAGACTGTGTAGACTGTGTGAGACCTTCAGTCCTGTGAGAGGCCAACATTGAGAGACTGTGTAGACTGTGTGAGACCTTCAGTCCTGTGAGAGGCCAACATTGAGAGACTGTAGACTGTGTGAGTCCTTCAGTCCAGCACAAGGTCACCCCTGAGAGACTGTGAGGACTACCTTCAGTTTTGTGAGAGGCCAGCACAGAGAGACTGTGTGAGTCCTTTAATCCTGTGAAAGGTCGCCCTAAGAGACTATGTAAGACCTTCAGCCCTGTCTCTCAGAGACTGTGTGGACTGTGTAAGACATTCAGTTCTGCATGTATGTAAGTGGTCTGTACATCATGGAAGATGTGCTGTCCTGTGGGTGGTCCTTCATCAGGGACTAGGACTAGTATCTATAGGAGGTCTACCAAACCGATTCTTGGCTCTCGGCCCACCCTTTCCTGTTTCTCAGCCCGCCCCATAGATTTCTACCAGTTACCCCTCTGTGAGTCCTTGTTACCGCTACGCCACTATCTTATATGACAAAAATACCATCTCCACCTGAGAAAAACACAAATACACTTGGACAAATGGCGGGGGGGGGGGGGGGGGGGGGGATGGTACACCAGCGAGGGCAAATATGACAACAAATGGGAAAATATAAAAAATTAACATTTGGTGAACGAAAAAAATAAAAATAAATGCCCCCTCCCCTTCCACCTTACAAGCAGGAATATAGACATGTGTGAGTGGCGGAGCGCTGTGTGAACACACACGACCAGAACATTCTATCATGGGAAAATCTTTATTCACTGATTATTTTCTATAGGATTAACAGGAAAGACAGCACCACCTCATGGTCATGTGTGGTCATTGCAGGAGTATATCTTATATATTTTGGTGTCGGCAGCTATTAGTCGTCCTGTGGCCCCATGATGGTAACATAGGGGGAAGTGATCAGAGAGGTAGAACCACTGAATATAGAATCAATATGTGCAGTAGAATAGATCTGTCAGATCAGTGGTCTTCAAACTGTGGTCCTCCAGATGTTGCAAAACTACAACTCCCAGCATGCCCGGACAGCCGTTGGCTGTCCGGGCATGCTGGGAGTTGTAGTTTTGCAACATCTGGAGATCCGCAGTTTAGAGACCACCACTCCTGCTCTAGATCACTCTTGAATCAACTGCTATCGAGGGTCCTACTACTTAGACTCTTTGCAATAGATACAATTTGGGTTGACCCCCCAATGGAAACCAATGCTGTGTATGACGGATGAATACCGACCACTCACGTAGCGGAGGACGGTGCCGTCATACAGGGGGAAATCGTTGAAGCTGTTACCGGAGGGTTGTCCGAATCGAAATATTCTCCCGCGGCTTGTCACAAAGATCAGCTCATTGACATAGGAGGCCACCTTCCCCGACACTTGGGTGATGTTCTCGCCCCGATGCAGTAAGATCTCAAGGAGGGTCCCTGATGGATTCCCGTAGTAAGGTCCCCAGGTGCCACCATACTGGAACTGGAGCCTGGAGAAGAGAAGAACATGAAGAGGAGGCACTCTGCAGGAAAGAGGCTCAGAAGAGACTCTCTACGGGAAGAATGATCACAAAAAAAGCATCAAGAAAGAGGACCAGAAGGGAAGCTGCAGGGAAGAGGATTAAAAGAGAAGCTGCAAAGAAGAGGATCAGAGGAGAAGCTGCAGGGAAGAGGATCAGAAGAGAAGCTGCAGGGTAGAGGATCAGAAGAGAAGCTGCAGGGAAGAGGATTAAAAGAGAAGCTGCAGGGAAGAGGATCAGAAGAGAAGCTGCAGGGTAGAGGATCAGAAGAGAAGCTGCAGGGAAGAGGATCAGAAGAGAAGCGTCAGGAGAGAGGATCAGAAGAGAAGGTGCAGGGTAGAAGATCAGAAGAGAAGCTGCAGGGTAGAGGATCAGAAGAGAAGCTGCAGGGTAGAGGATCAGAAGAGAAGCTGCAGTGTAGAGGATCAGAATAGAAGCTGCAGGGTAGAGGATCAGAAGAGAAGCAGCAGGGTAGAGGATCAGAAGAGAAGCTGCAGGGAAGAGGATCAGAAGAGAAGCGGCAGGGGAGAGGATCAGAAGAGAAGGTGCAGGTAGAAGATCAGAAGAGAAGCTGCAGGGTAGAGGATCAGAAGAGAAGCTGCAGGGTAGAGGATCAGAAGAGAAGCTGCAGGGTAGAGGATCAGAAGAGAAGCTGCAGCATAGAGGATCAGAAGAGAAGCTGCAGGGAAGAAGATCAGAAGAGAAGCGGCAGGGGAGAGGATCAGAAGAGAAGGTGCAGGGTAGAAGATCAGAAGAGAAGCTGCAGGGTAGAGGATCAGAAGAGAAGCTGCAGGGTAGAGGATCAGAAGAGAAGCTGCAGGGTAGAGGATCAGAAGAGAAGCTGCAGGGTAGAGGATCAGAAGAGAAGGTGCAAGGTAGAAGATCAGAAGAAAAGCTGCAGGAAAGAGGATCAGAAGAGAAGCTGCAGGGTAGAGGATCAGAAGAAAAGCTGCAGGGAAGAGGATCAGAAGAGAAGATGCAGGGAAGAGGATCAGAAGAGAAGCTGCAGGGAAGAGGATCAGAAGAGAAGCTACAGGGAAGAGGATCAGAAGAGAAGCTGCAGGGAAGAGGATCAGAAGAGAAGGTGCAGGGAAGAGGATCAGAAGAGACTCCGCAGGTAAGAAGCAATAATATATATAAAGGATCTCACCCAATGACATGACTTGGATTCTCCCGCACTCGCAGACCTGTTATTGGTCCATTCAGCTGCTCCGAGGAGAATGAGAAGGCAGTGCCCCCTCCTGCACCGTACTCCCCCACAAAGGAAGAAAGACGAGACTGTACTAAAGGAGGAGAAGAGACAAATAAAGGAGGACCTTCAGCATGGCTTTGACCAAGAACGTATTGCCATTGGACCAACCTGCATAGACCAAGAATGTAACCTCCTGGTGTATATATACCTATCCATTATCGATGCCCCCCATACTGGTCACTGGGAAAACAGATTTTTTTAATTTAAAGCTGTGGAATCTGCTCAATTCACTCAAGTGCAAGGAAAAAGGCAAATGTGTCGCACAAAAATGTGCATGAGGATGGGGTGCGATGCCACACAAGCCATTCTCCGTAAGGATAGAGGCCCCCAACAAACCTACCCATTTCCTCTGGGCCAGAAGGTCCCTGCAAAAGTCCAGGTTCAATGTCCCCTTTCACCGAAGCTACTAGGGGACCACAAGTGCTCCCGGCATCCGTCAAGGCGTTAACCTGAGTGTCAACCTAAGGAGCCGTATACAGATGGCATCTCTACTGAAGCAGAGGATGCCCGGGGTGTGGGGGATGGTGAGGAACCTAATGACCACACACCTCCCCTAGGGTCTATTCACATGGCGGAATATCCGCTTGTGGAATTCCACCTCAAATTAAAGCCCATAGACTTTTATGGGATTCTGCGCTCCCATTCTCACTTATGAAATTCCACTTGCGGAATTCCGCTTGCGGAATTCCGCAAGCGGAATTTCAAAAGTGTGAATGGGAGTGCGGAATCCCATAAAAGTCTATGGGCTTTAATTTGAGGTGGAATTCGGCTAGATGATATTCCGCCATGTGAATAGACCCTTAGCTCACAGGAAGGACACAGGTCTCATCGGGGCAGCCATTGAGCCAACTTTGGGTCTGGCCCCGACACCCCCAGTACACCTGTCCCCTCCATGCAAAAACTTCGTCCCCACCAATGGCTCTGGTTAGACCACTGATAAGAAAAGATTCTACCCTTGATCTTAGGCTGCGTTCACATGGCCGTCTGTCCCCGTTTTTTTTTATCCCTGTTTTGGTTCCATTCTTGCAGGTTTAACGGATTAAAAAAGTTTTTTTTTTTAAATCCCATTCTTGTCAATGGGATTTTTTTTTACAATCCGTTTACATCTGTTCGTACCCGTCTGCGCTCATTTTCGTTTTTTTTGACGGCAGAAAAAACGGCACATGCAGTATTTTGACGGAAGAAAAAATGGATACAGTAAATTTAACATTGAAAAGGATGAGTCTTTAATGTCATCTGTTTATATCCATTTTTTTTTAAATCAGTTTTTTGATTCGATTTTTACTTCTGAGCATGTTCACAACAAAAAAAAATTCTGGGTTTAAAAACTGAACCATAACAGATGCAAACGGATAACATCCATTTGCATCCGTTATTGTCCGTTTTTTTTAAAGTCCGTTTTTATTTTTGACGGGAGAAGAAACGGGATGGGTCTAGACGGTCGTGTGAACGCGACCTCAGCCAAAGGGCAGAGAAGCAATAAACAGATACAGTGACCCCCCGACATGCGATGGTCCCGACATGTGATCAAATCAACATACGATGCTTTTATATGTCGGGGCCATCACATTAACTGCTATACGACAGCGCAAAATGCTTAAGCTTCTGCCGGATAGCAGTTTAAGCATCCCAGGTTCACTTACCTATCCCCGCTGCTCCGGGTCCACTTCGCGATCCTCCGACATTTTCTGCATCTTCTCCGGGGTCCGGGCCCCGCTTTCCGGCGTCGTTATTACGTCATGCACACGCTGTCCCGGCGTCGCAACGTAATAACGTCACCAGAAAGCGAGGCCCGGACACCGGAGAAGATGCGGAAAAAGCTGGAGGATCCCGAAGAAGACGCCGGAGCAGCGGGACAGCATCGGGAGCCCCTGGGACAGCATCGGGAGCCCCTGGGACAGCATCGGGAGCCCCTGGGACAGCATTGGGAGCGGTGAGGACGTGGTCTGGAGCGGCGGGGACAGGTGAGTATAACTTCCTATACTTTACAATGCACGGATCTCTCAACATACGATGGATTCGACAAATGATGGGTCGTTTGGAACAAATTACCATCGTATGTTGAGGGACCATTGTACTATACTTGATAATAAACCAGGCAGAGAAGGGACAACTTTTTTGGTGTTCTTGCTCCTCGTCAGTACAGACCAGGGAGCTGGTGGAGTCCTGGTCCTCATTAAAAGGACCGGGCTGGAGACTTATTCTCAGGGAATGCTCCCTGCTCTGTACTAATCCAGTGCAAGAACCGTGAAACACTTGGATCTAAATAGAGAAGGCAAAGCCCCATAGAAAACTCTTCAATGACCCCCAAACTGTGCATGGACATTCATCAGCTACAAGTGAAAGTGAAAGCGAAAATAAAAATACAACTAGGCTACCAAATGTTACCTCACACTTACAAATAGCGTATGAATAGCATAACAAATAGCTAAATACTGATATGTTACCACAGACCAAACCCCTAAATGATCAGCCACAAAACCACTTACCTGTATGACCACACAGTTCTCTCTGTGATCATGGAGATGAGTGCAGGGAGGGGATAGAGAGGACTGTGCAGCTGTAACTGTATGACCACACAGTTCTCTCTATGATCACAGAGATGAGTGCAGGGAGGAGATAGAGAGGACTGTGCAGCTGTATCTGTATGACCACATAGTTCTCTCTATGATCATAGAGATGAGTGCAGGGAGGGGATAGAGAGGACTGTGCAGCTGTATCTGTATGACCACACAGTTCTCTCTATGATCAGAGAGACGAGTGCAGGGAGGGGATAGAGAGGACTGTGCAGCTGTATCTGTATGACCACACAGTTCTCTCTATGATCAGAGAGACGAGTGCAGGGAGGGGATAGAGAGGACTGTGCAGCTGTAACTGTATGACCACACAGCTCTGTCTATGATCATAGAGATGAGTGCAGGGAGGGGATAGAGAGGACTGTGCAGCTGTAACTGTATGACCACATTGTTCTCTCTATGATCATAGAGATGAGTGCAGGGAGGGGATAGAGAGGACTGTGCAGCTGTAACTGTATGACCACATAGTTCTCTCTATGATCATAGAGATGAGTGCAGGGAGGGGATAGAGAGGACTGTGCAGCTGTAACTGTATGACCACACAGCTCTGTCTATGATCATAGAGATGAGTGCAGGGAGGGGATAGAGAGGACTGTGCAGCTGTAACTGTATGACCACATTGTTCTCTCTATGATCATAGAGATGAGTGCAGGGAGGGGATAGAGAGGACTGTGCAGCTGTAACTGTATGACCACACAGTTCTCTCTATGATCACAGAGATGAGTGCAGGGAGGAGATAGAGAGGACTGTGCAGCTGTATCTGTATGACCACATAGTTCTCTCTATGATCATAGAGATGAGTGCAGGGAGGGGAT
Organism: Hyla sarda; assembly: GCF_029499605.1. Lineage (NCBI taxonomy): Eukaryota > Metazoa > Chordata > Amphibia > Anura > Hylidae > Hyla > Hyla sarda. The sequence goes on from NC_079196.1 coordinate 226,352,828, forward strand.
AGAGAGGACTGTGCAGCTGTATCTGTATGACCACACAGTTCTCTCTATGATCAGAGAGACGAGTGCAGGGAGGGGATAGAGAGGACTGTGCAGCTGTAACTGTATGACCACACAGCTCTGTCTATGATCATAGAGATGAGTGCAGGGAGGGGATAGAGAGGACTGTGCAGCTGTAACTGTATGACCACATTGTTCTCTCTATGATCATAGAGATGAGTGCAGGGAGGGGATAGAGAGGACTGTGCAGCTGTAACTGTATGACCACATAGTTCTCTCTATGATCATAGAGATGAGTGCAGGGAGGGGATAGAGAGGACTGTGCAGCTGTAACTGTATGACCACACAGCTCTGTCTATGATCATAGAGATGAGTGCAGGGAGGGGATAGAGAGGACTGTGCAGCTGTAACTGTATGACCACATTGTTCTCTCTATGATCATAGAGATGAGTGCAGGGAGGGGATAGAGAGGACTGTGCAGCTGTAACTGTATGACCACACAGTTCTCTCTATGATCACAGAGATGAGTGCAGGGAGGAGATAGAGAGGACTGTGCAGCTGTATCTGTATGACCACATAGTTCTCTCTATGATCATAGAGATGAGTGCAGGGAGGGGATAGAGAGGACTGTGCAGCTGTATCTGTATGACCACACAGTTCTCTCTATGATCAGAGAGACGAGTGCAGGGAGGGGATAGAGAGGACTGTGCAGCTGTATCTGTATGACCACACAGTTCTCTCTATGATCAGAGAGACGAGTGCAGGGAGGGGATAGAGAGGACTGTGCAGCTGTAACTGTATGACCACACAGCTCTGTCTATGATCATAGAGATGAGTGCAGGGAGGGGATAGAGAGGACTGTGCAGCTGTAACTGTATGACCACATTGTTCTCTCTATGATCATAGAGATGAGTGCAGGGAGGGGATAGAGAGGACTGTGCAGCTGTAACTGTATGACCACATAGTTCTCTCTATGATCATAGAGATGAGTGCAGGGAGGGGATAGAGAGGACTGTGCAGCTGTAACTGTATGACCACACAGCTCTGTCTATGATCATAGAGATGAGTGCAGGGAGGGGATAGAGAGGACTGTGCAGCTGTAACTGTATGACCACATTGTTCTCTCTATGATCATAGAGATGAGTGCAGGGAGGGGATAGAGAGGACTGTGCAGCTGTAACTGTATGACCACACAGTTCTCTCTATGATCACAGAGATGAGTGCAGGGAGGAGATAGAGAGGACTGTGCAGCTGTATCTGTATGACCACATAGTTCTCTCTATGATCATAGAGATGAGTGCAGGGAGGGGATAGAGAGGACTGTGCAGCTGTATCTGTATGACCACACAGTTCTCTCTATGATCAGAGAGACGAGTGCAGGGAGGGGATAGAGAGGACTGTGCAGCTGTAACTGTATGACCACACAGCTCTGTCTATGATCATAGAGATGAGTGCAGGGAGGGGATAGAGAGGACTGTGCAGCTGTAACTGTATGACCACATTGTTCTCTCTATGATCATAGAGATGAGTGCAGGGAGGGGATAGAGAGGACTGTGCAGCTGTAACTGTATGACCACATAGTTCTCTCTATGATCATAGAGATGAGTGCAGGGAGGGGATAGAGAGGACTGTGCAGCTGTAACTGTATGACCACACAGCTCTGTCTATGATCATAGAGATGAGTGCAGGGAGGGGATAGAGAGGACTGTGCAGCTGTAACTGTATGACCACATTGTTCTCTCTATGATCATAGAGATGAGTGCAGGGAGGGGATAGAGAGGACTGTGCAGCTGTAACTGTATGACCACACAGTTCTCTCTATGATCACAGAGATGAGTGCAGGGAGGAGATAGAGAGGACTGTGCAGCTGTATCTGTATGACCACATAGTTCTCTCTATGATCATAGAGATGAGTGCAGGGAGGGGATAGAGAGGACTGTGCAGCTGTATCTGTATGACCACACAGTTCTCTCTATGATCAGAGAGACGAGTGCAGGGAGGGGATAGAGAGGACTGTGCAGCTGTAACTGTATGACCACACAGCTCTGTCTATGATCATAGAGATGAGTGCAGGGAGGGGATAGAGAGGACTGTGCAGCTGTAACTGTATGACCACATTGTTCTCTCTATGATCATAGAGATGAGTGCAGGGAGGGGATAGAGAGGACTGTGCAGCTGTAACTGTATGACCACATAGTTCTCTCTATGATCATAGAGATGAGTGCAGGGAGGGGATAGAGAGGACTGTGCAGCTGTAACTGTATGACCACACAGCTCTGTCTATGATCATAGAGATGAGTGCAGGGAGGGGATAGAGAGGACTGTGCAGCTGTAACTGTATGACCACATTGTTCTCTCTATGATCATAGAGATGAGTGCAGGGAGGGGATAGAGAGGACTGTGCAGCTGTAACTGTATGACCACATAGTTCTCTCTATGATCATAGAGATGAGTGCAGGGAGGGGATAGAGAGGACTGTGCACCTGTAACTGTATGACCACAAAATTCTACAGATAAGAATCTCTTCCTTTTGGTGGAGAGTATAGATTGTCCAGCTTAGGATAACTTTCTTTCTTAAAGGGAATGTGCAACCTAAATTTGTTCTTTTTTCTTATTTGTTTCTACTTTCTGATTGTAACTTTTTTTGTATTTTATGTTTAACACATTATTATGGGAGCGGACATGTTGCCTGAGCTGTTTTAACAGCATTTAGTGATATGCTTTACAGCAAGCCTCATGGACATAAAAAATATCTATCTCCAAACCCTATTATTTGCATGGAGTAGCCATGTATGCTGCTCTGTGATCTGTGCAGGGGAGGTGGAGGCTGAGCTTCTATTGTCTTCTCTGGTGTCACCTCCCACTGTAATGCTGAACAGATCAGCAGCCTCCTCCTTATCATCACAGACGGAATCGGAAGTCTCAACTTAGTTTTAGGCCTAGCGGCCAAAACGAAGACTGCTGAATTTCAGGATTTTTTTTAAACCCCTTAAGGACACATGACGTCATGTGTTTAACGGCCCCCCCGCAACCATCTGGAGCGGAGCCGGTGCCCGATGCCTGCTGAAATTGTTCATGATGACCCCCCATGTCGGTGATGGCCGCAGATCGCTGGACAATTCAGTCCAGCGATCTGCGGCGGATTCCGGGTCAATCGGGTCTCCAGTGACCCGGAATTACTGGCTGTTCGGGGCCGTCTCTGACGGCCCCGAACAGCCAGAGCCTGCAGGGGTGAGGTGGCACTGGTGCCACCTCACGATCGCCCTGATTCGTTGGCCGGATTACCGGCCGATCAATCAGGGCGCCTGCTGCGGGTTTCACTCCCGCAACCCGCTCTGCCCCTCTTCCGGAGGACGTGAGCGGGTGCGGGACGTGCACCCCGGGTGCTGGGGACCCCGATCCCCGGCGTCCCTGTTGGGATCGGGGCCCCAGGGCGGCGACGACGAGGGACTGACCTGATGCGGCTGGATCATTGGAGGTGAGTGACAGCCTCCTGCTGTTGCTTAGCAACAGCTCCCAGCATGCAAAAAGGGCATGCTGGGAGCTGTAGTTATGCAACAGCAGGAGGCAGACCACCACAACTCCCAGCATTCCCTTATGGGCATGCCGGGACTTGTAGTTTTGCAACAGCTGGAGGCACATTCTTTCTATGGAAAAGTGTACCTTCAGCTGTTGTATAACTACAACTCCCAGCCTGCACAATCAGCTAAAGTGCATGCTGGGAGTTGTAGTGGTGCATCTGGTGGTTGCATAACTACAACTCCCAGCATGCACGTTGGCTGTCTGATTGCTGAGAGTTGTAGTTTTGCAACAGCTGAAGGCACACTGAGTTAAGTAGCAAACCAGTGTGTCTCCAGCTGTTGCATAACTACAATCCCCAGCATCCCCAGCCAAAGTAGTATGCCTCCAGCTGTTGCATAACTACAAGACCCAGCATGCCCTTCCACTGTCCGTACATGCTGGGGGTTGTAGCTTTTGCAACAGCTGAAGGCACACTGGTTGCAAAACACTGAGTTTGTTACCAAACTCGGTGTTTCACAACCAGTGTGCCTCCAGCTGTTGCAAAACTACAATTCCCAGTATGCACTGATAGACCGAACATGCTGGGAGTTGTAGTTTTGCAACAGCTGGATGTCCCCCCCCCCCCCCCAATGTGAATGTACAGGGTACACTCACATGGGCGGAGGATTACAGTAAGTATCCGGCTGCAAGTTTGAGCTGCGGCAAATTTTCTGCCGCAACTCAAACTGCCAGCGAGAAACTACTGTGAACCCCCCGCCCGTGCGACTGTACCCTAAAAACACTACACTACACTACCACAAAATAAAATAAAAAGTAAAAAACACTACATATACACATACCCCTACACAGCCCCCCTCCCCTCCCCAATAAAAATGAAAAACGTCTGGTACGCCACTGTTTCCAAAACGGAGCCTCCAGCTGTTGCAAAACAACTACTCCCAGTATTACCAGACAGCCACTGACTGTCCAGGCATGCTGGGACTTTTACAACAGCTGGAGGCACCCTGTTTGGGAATCACTGGCGTAGAATACCCCTATGTCCACCCCTATGCAAGTCCCTAATTTAGGCCTCAAATGCGCATGGCACTCTCACTTTGGAGCCCTGTCGTATTTCAAGGCAACAGTTTAGGGTCACATATGGGGTATCGCTGTACTCGGGAGAAATTGTGTTACAAATTTTGGGGGGTATTTTCTGCTATTACCCTTTTTAAAAATTTAAACTTTTTGGGAAAACAAGCATTTTAGGTAAAAAAAATATATATTTTTTTTTACATATGCAAAAGTCGTGAAACACCTGTAGGGTATTAAGGTTCAAATTTCCCCTTGTTACGTTCCCCGAGGGGTCTAGTTTCCAAAATGGTATGCCATGTGTTATTTTTTTTGCTGTCCTGGCACCATAGGGGCTTCCTAAATGCGGCATGCCCCCAGAGCAAAATTTGCTTTCAAAAATCTAAATGTGACTCCTTCTCTTCTGAGACCTGTAGTGCGCCAGCAGAGCACTTTTCACCCCCATATGGGGTGTTTTCTGAATCGGGAGAAATTGGGCTTCAAATTTTGGGGGGTATTTTCTGCTATTACCCTTTTTAAAAATGTAAACATTTTGGGAAACCAAGCATTTTAGGTAAAAATTTTTTTTTTTTTTTACATATGCAAAGTTGTGAAACACCTGTAGGGTATTAAGGTTCACGTTACCCCTTGTTACGTTCCCCGAGGGGTCTAGTTTCCAAAATGTGATGCCATGTGGTTTTTTTTTTTGCTGTCCTGGCACCATAGGGGCTTCCTAAATGCGGCATGCCCCCAGAGCAAAATTTGCTTTCAAAAAGCTAAATGTGACTCCTTCTCTTCTGAGACCTGTAGTGCGCCAGCAGAGCACTTTTCACCCCCATATGGGGTGTTTTCTGTATCGGGAGAAACTGGGCTTCAAATTTTGGGGAGTATTTTCTGCTATTACCCTTTTTAAAAATGTAAAATTTTTGGGAAACCAAGCATTTTAGGTAAAAAATATATATATATTTTTACATATGCAAAAGTCGTGAATCACCTGTGGGGTATTAAGGTTCACTTTACCCCTTGTTACGTTCCCTGAGGGGTCTAGTTTCCAAAATGGTATGCCATGTGTTTTTTTTTTTTGCTGTCCTGGCACCATAGGGGCTTCCTAAAAGTGACATGCCCCCCAAAAACCATTTGTCGCTCCTTCCCTTCTGAGCCCTCTACTGCGCCCGCACTTTACATAGACATATGAGGTATGTGCTTACTCGAGAGAAATTGGGTTTCAAATACAAGTAAAAATTTTCTACCAATTGCAAAACTTCAAAAATTGGGTCTACAAGAACATGTGAGTGTAAAAAATGAAGATTTTGAATTTTCTCCTTCACTTTGCTGCTATTCCTGTGAAACACCTAAAGGGTATACACACTGACTGAATGTCATTTTGAATACTTTGGGGGGTGCAATTTTTATAATGGGGTCTTTTATGGGGTATTTCTAATATGAAGACCCTTCAAATCCACTTCAAAACTGAACTGGGCCCTGAAAAATACTGAGTTTGAAATTTTTTTGAAAAATTTCAAAATTGCTGCTGAACTTTGAAGCCCTCTGGTGTCTTCCAAAAGTAAAAACTCATAAATTTTATGATTCAAACATAAAGTAGACATATTGTATATGTGAACCCCAAAAAAATATATTTTGAATATCCATTTTCCTTACAAGCAGAGAGCTTCAAAGTTAGAAAAATGCGAAATTTTCATTTTTTTCATCAAATTTGGGGATTTTTCACCAAGAAAGGATGCAAGTTACCATAAAATTTTACCACTAAGTTAAAGTAGAATATGTCACGAAAAAACAATCTCAGAATCAGAATGATAACTAAAAGCATCAGAGTTATTAATGTTTAAAGTGACAGTGGTCAGATTTGCAAAAAACGCTCTGGTCCTTAAGGTGTAAAATGGCCTGGTCCTTAAGGGGTTAAAGATATAAAATAGAAAAAAAGAAAATTTGAAAAAAAAAAAAAATCTAAAATTCTTAAAAATATATTTAAAGGGGTATTCCACTGCTCAGCTTTTCAAACAAACTGTTCTGAACGCTAAAGCCGGCGCCGGGAGCTTGTGACATCATAGCCCCACCCTCTCATGACATCACACCCCACCCCCTCAATGCAAGTCTATGGGAGGGGGAGTGACGGCACGAGGGGGCGGGGCTATGACGTCACAAGCTCTTGGCGTCGTCTCCAGCGTTCGGAGCAGTTTGTTCCAAACGCTGAGCATTGGAGTACTTGGAAAACTTGATTTAAACAATAGGGGATTTTCTGATTCTATATAAGAAGAACTGTGCTGTATACAGAGGATGAACATAGAAGAAAGGAAAGAAATCACATGGAGATGTGTAATGACTACTACTCACCACTAGAGGCCACTGAGGAGCCCAGGATCAGGCACAGACACAGCAGAGCCAGCATTGTGCAGGGAGGGGAGCGAAGTCCAGGAGGTGTCACTGGTCCAGAGCTGGAGATAAAATATATTATATATACTGGTAAATAGTTGGTCTTATACTGGGAGCCATACTGGGCCTTTCTGCTCCCTGGGTCAGTGTGGCCCCTTCTTGGCTTCTATCACCCTATATGTCATGTCCAGTCCTAGAGGTGGAAGATGAGACACTTACCTGGTATCAGTCTGCAGGGATGTGACTGTGACCCTCATCATCTGTATATATAGGATCCTCTGGCATCCGGGTACCATATGGCGCCCAATATATAGTTCAGGGCAGTCACATCACCTTAACCCTATCACTGCCAACTCCTGGAGCATTTCCCTGTGTTATCTGCAATGTGCCGGAGCTGAGCGGCGCCCACAGGGTTAATGGGACCCGGAGATACAAAGGGCGCAGACAGATAAGATGTGATCCTGTGTACACTGCACCGGCCTGAACCTTCTGCCCCCCCGCCCCACACCCCGGGTACAGAACATCTGGCGCCCAGCAGAACATATCACTTTATGGCGCCTCCTGTGATGTATATAATGTATATCAATGACTCCCGCACAGTACACAAGGAAATAGTATGAAGGGTGGGAGGTATGAAGAAAACGTTATTATACATTTTGATCAAAAAGTACAAGCCCACTCGCCACGTCAAGGCCACCTATTTATAGTGGGTCCCTAACGTCCCTAGCATAAAATGGCGTAGCACTGGGCGGTGACCACCACCGCCGCGACACCAGTGCCCACAGAGGGAACGACCCACTGGCAGAGCAGCCCCAATGCCTCTCAAACCAGTCCCAGTCCCACATCACTGGTGTGGTGCTTTACGGCGTCCATTGCTGCCGTGGCACCGTGTCTGTGGGGAATTGTGGCCCTGGGACTGGTTTGAGTGACATTGGGGTCGCTCTGCCAGTGGGTCGTTCCCCCTGGGTCGTTGTGGCGGTGGTGGTCGCCGCCCAGTGCTACGCCATTTTATGCTAGGGGCGTTATTGACCCCCTCTGACTAGGTAGCCCTGACGTGGCGAGTGGGCTTGTACTTCTGTTAGTGTTTGAATTTATGCTGAGAAGCGAATAGATCATAATAGAAATTGTGGATGTGCGACCAGGTCTGTTTCCTCTACTTGAATACTATATACTATACTCCTCTTATAAAGTGTAGGGTGATATTTTCTTTTGTTGTCAGCCAGTTTAAACATTTGCTGTGTCACAGTCACCCCGGCTCCATAGAGATGCACACACCCTGCTCTCTCCTCCCTTTTTTGACTCCTTTTCTTAAAGGGGTACTCCACTGCCCCATTGTTTGGAACATTTTGTTCCGAACGCTTGGAGCAGGCGGCGGGAGTCGTGACGTCACAACCATGCCCCTCGTGATGTCATGCCACGCCCCCTCAATGCAATTCTATGGGAGGGGGCGTGGTGTGACATCACGAGGGGCGTGGTGTGACGTCACAACACCCGCCACCGGCACCCATCGTTCTAAACGAACACTGGGTGCTGCACAGAAATTGCGGGGTTTCCAGCTGCAAGATCAGACAGCTTATCCCTTATCCTTTGGATAGGGGATAAGGTGTCTAGGGCTGGAGTACCCTTTTAAGGATTGATATTCAATACTATGCAGGGTCTGAGCATAGGAATAATACCACATTATTAATATCTTTTTACTTTGCTACATTCAGATTTTTCCCAACCTGACCTGTCTCCCTGTCCTTACAGCATGATGCTGCCCCCACCATGATCACTGTAGGGATGGTATTGGGCAGGTGATGGGCAGTACCTGGTTTCCCCCAGACATGATGCTGCCCCCACCATGATCACTGTAGGGATGGTATTGGGCAGGTGTTGGGCAGTACCTGGTTTCCCCCAGACATGATGCTACCCCCACCATGATCACTGTAGGGATGGTATTGGGCGGGTGATGGGCAGTGCCTGGTTTCCTCCAGACATGATGCTGTCCCCATCATGATCACTGTAGGGATGGTATTGGGCGGGTGATGGGCAGTGTCTGGTTTCCTCCAGACTTGATGCTGCCCCCACCATGATCACTGTAGGGATGGTATTGGGCGGGTGATGGGCAGTGTCTGGTTTCCTCCAGACATAATGCTGCCCCCACCATGATCACTGTAGGGATGGTATTGGGCAGGTGATGGGCAGTGCCTGGTTTCCTCCAGACATGATGCTGTCCCCATCATGATCACTGTAGGGATGGTATTGGGCAGGTGATGGGCAGTACCTGGTTTCCCCCGGACATGTTGCTGCCCCCACCATGATCACTGTAGGGATGGTATTGGGCAGGTGATGGGCTGTACCTGGTTTCCTCCAGACATGATGCTGTCCCCATCATGATCACTGTAGGGATGGTATTGGGCAGGTGATGGGCAGTGCCTGGTTTCACCCAGACATGATGCTGCCCCCACCATGATCACTGTAGGGATGGTATTGGGCAGGTAATGGGCAGTACCTGGTTTCACCCAGACATGTTGCTGCCCCCCACCATGATCACTGTAGGGATGGTATTGGGCAGGTGATGGGCAGTGCCTGGTTTCCCCCAGACATGATGCTGCCCCCACCATGATCACTGTATGGATAGTATTGGGAATGTGATGGGCAGTGCCTGGTTTCCTCCAGACATGATGCTGCCCCCACCATGATCACTGTAGGGATGGTATTGGGCAGGTGATGGGCAGTGCCTGGTTTCCTCCAGACATGTTGCTGCCCCCACCATGATCACTGTAGGGATGGTATTGGGCAGGTGATGGGCAGTGCCTGGTTTCCTCCAGACATGATGCTGCCCCCACCATGATCACTGTAGGGATGGTATTGGGCAGGTGATGGGCAGTACCTGGTTTCCCCCAGACATGATGCTGCCCCCACCATGATCACTGTAGGGATGGTATTGGGCAGGTGATGGGCAGTGCCTGGTTTCCTCCAGACATGATGCTGCCCCCACCATGATCACTGTAAGGATGGTATTGGGCAGGTGATGGGCAGTGCCTGGTTTCCTCCAGACATGATGCTGCCCCCACCATGATCACTGTAGGGATGGTATTGGGCAGGTGATGGGCAGCGCCTGGTTTCCCCCAGACATGATGCTGCCCCCACCATGATCACTGTAGGGATGGTATTGGGCAGGTGATGGGCAGTGCCTGGTCTCCCCCAGACATGATGCTGCCCCCACCATGATCACTGTAGGGATGGTATTGGGCAGGTGATGGGCAGTGCCTGGTTTCCTCCAGTCCTGAATTATGGAGGTCACTGAGCTCTTGGGAACTTTCCGTGCAGCAGAAATGTTTTGTCTCATTCTCCAGATCTGTGCCTCTTCGCAATCCTGTCTCTGAGCTCTACAGGCAGTTCTTTCCGCCCCTCATGGCTTGTTGTTTCCTCTGATACATTGTCAGCTGTCAGGCCTTATATAGACAGGGCAGAGTCTATAATCCTGTCAAATCATCTGAATTTACCACAGGTGACTCCAACCAAGGTGGAGAAACATCTCAGAGATGATCAAGAAGAATGGGAGGAGCCGGAGCTACATGTCACATGTCATAAGAATTAAGGGTCTGAATACTTGTGATAATTTAAATGTTATTTAATTTTTATTTTTAATAATGTACAAAAACTTCTCCACTTCTGCTATCACATTCTCATTATGGGGGATTGAGGGCAGAATTATTATTTTAGCGCAAGGAGCAACAGAACAAAAATGTGAAAAAGTGGAAGGGTCTGAAAACTTTCCGAACGTTTTGTTCATTGATTCAGCATAAACCTTTGAGGCTTTTGAAATAAGATGATTATGATGGATGAAGGACTCTCTGAATCACCTTGTTTGTCTTAGATAACCCTGTGACAATAACAGGAGGACTCTGTGGACCTGAACAATGAGACCTTATTGCTCCACCCTGAGTCTATAGGATCTGTACACAGAGGAGACACTTACATATGTGGTGTCCCAGTATAGGATATGCATCTCACAGTCCTATCAGCTTGAGTCCCTGCACGTCCCCTGCACTGTACCCCCAGGGCCGTTTGAAGGAATTTGGGGGCCCCAAGCAAAATGGACATTGAGGCCCCCCCCCCCCCCCTTGATGTTCACGCACATCACTCTCTAGGGCCGGCGTCAGGACATAGTAACGCCAGCCCTTGAATTCTGGGAGCGCAACGTGAGCGAACGTCGATACGACGCACATTAGGTGCAGCAGAGTTCCCCCCACATTAGGTGCAGCAGAGTTCCCCCCACATTAGGTGCAGCAGAGTTCCCCCCACATTAGGTAGGCAGTGTTCCCCCCACATTAGGTGCAGCACTGTTCCATTTTTTTGGTGGGGTTCTGACTGCTGAGACCCCCACCGATCACCTCGGTTAAAGTGGTTCTCCAGCTGTTGGAAAGCTAAAACTCCCATTATGTCTGAAGAGCCTCTGGCAATGGGAGTTGTAGTTTTGTAACAGCTGGAGAGACACAGATTGGACACAGTTTTACCCATCATCACTGCAGAACTTACAAGTGACTACAGCTCTGATGGGACAGTCAGGAGAACACACAATGATATCAGTGACCTGAGTGACGTCTTCTGACTTGAGTGACATCTTCTCTGTTATCTTTTCTTCTTCATCTGGTCCAGAGACCAGGTCTTCCTCCAGCTCCATCTTCTCTGCAGAGTCTGACATCCAGACATCATTGGCTCCTCACTGTGAGCAGATCCTCATCCTCTGCATGAAGACAGTAATCATTATAACCTTGCCAGAAAGTGTAACCTAAATAATATACTGCCCCACACTGTACCCTGAGCATAATACTGCTATACACTGTACCCTGGATATAATACTGCCCCACACTGTACCCACTAAATATCATCCTGCCACACACTGTACCCTGAATATAATACTGCCACACACTGTACCCTGAATATAATACTGCCACACACTGCACCCTGAATATAATACTGCCACACACTGCACCCTGAATATAATACTGCCACACACTGTACCCTGAATATAATTCTGCCACACACTGTACCATGAATATAATACTGCCCCACACTGCACTCTGAATATAATCCTGCTATACACTGTACCCTGAATATAATCCTGCCACACACTGTACCCTGAATATAATACTGCCCCACACTGTACCCTGAATATAATACTGCTATACACTGTACCCTGAATATAATCCTGCTATACACTGTACCCTGAATATAATACTGCCACACACTGTACCCTGAATATAATACTGCCACACACTGCACCCTGAATATAATACTGCCACACACTGCACCCTGAATATAATACTGCCACACACTGTACCCTGAATATAATTCTGCCACACACTGTACCATGAATATAATACTGCCACACACTCTACCCTGAATATAATACTGCTATACACTGTACCCTGAATATAATCCTGCCACACACTGTACCCTGAATATAATACTGCCCCACACTGTACCCTGAATATAATACTGCTATACACTGTACCCTGAATATAATCCTGCTATACACTGTACCCTGAATATAATCCTGCCACACACTGTACCCTGAATATAATACTGCTATACACTGTGCCCACTAAATATAATCCTGCCACACACTGTACCCTGAATATAATACTGCTATACACTGTACCCTGAATATAATACTGCTATACACTGTACCCTGAATATAATCCTGCCACACACTGTACCCTGAATATAATACTACCCCACACTGTACCCTAAAAATAATACTGCTATACACTGTACCCACTAAATATAATCCTGCCACACACTGTACCCTGAATTTAATACTGCTATACACTGTACCCTGAATATAATACTGCTATACACTGTACCCTGAATATAATCCTGCCACACACTGTACCCTGAATATAATACTACCCCACACTGTACCCTAAATATAATACTGCTATACACAGTACCCACTAAATATAATACTACCACACACTGTACCCACTAAATATAATCCTGCTATACACTGTACCCTAAATATAATACTGTTCTACACTGTACCCTAAATATAATACTGCCCCACACTGTACCCTAAATAAAATACTGCCCCCACACTGTACCCTAAATAAAATACTGCCCCACATTGTACCCTAAATAAAATACTGCCCACACTGTACCCTGAATATAATACTGCCATACACTGTACCCTGAATAAAATACTGCTATACACTATACCCACTAAATATAATACTGCCACACACTGTACCCTGAATATAATACTGCCACACACTGTACCCTGAATATAATGCTGCCACACACTGTACCCTGAATATAATACTGCCACACACTGTACCCTGAATATAATACTGCCACACACTGTATCCACTGAATACAATACTGCCACACATGCATACACATCATATATATATATATATATATATATACCCCCTCTTATCTCTGTGTCTTCATCACCCCCATAACCCCCCCGCCAAACCTCTCCTCATCATTACTATAACTCCCCCCCACCTCTCATCACCCCATAACACCCCCCTGCACCTCTAATCACCCCATAACACCCCCCTGCACATCTCATCACCCCCATAACACCCCCTGCACCTCTCATCACCCCCATAACACCCCCCCTGCACCTCTCATCACCCCCATAACACCCCCTGCACCTCTCATCACCCCCATAACACCCCCTGCACCTCTCATCACCCCCATAACACCCCCCCTGCACCTCTCATCACCCCCATAACACCCCCCTGCACCTCTCATCACCCCCATAACACCCCCTGCACCTCTCATCACCCCCATAACACCCCCCTGCACCTCTCATCACCCCCATAACACCCCCCCCTGCACCTCTCATCACCCCCATAACACCCCCCTGCACCTCTCATCACCCCCATAACACCCCCCTGCACCTCTCATCACCCCCATAACACCCCCCCTGCACCTCTCATCCCCCCCTATAACACCCCCCCATGCATCTCTCATGACCCCCATACCCCCCTGCATCTCTCATGACCCCCATATCCCCCTGCATCTCTCATGACCCCCATACCCCCCTGCATCTCTCATGACCCCCCCCCCCTGCATCTCTCATGACCCCCATACCCCCCTGCATCTCTCATGACCCCCATACCCCCCTGCATCTCTCATGACCCCCATATCCCCCTGCATCTCTCATGACCCCCATACCCCCCCTGCATCTCTCATGACCCCCATACCCCCCCTGCATCTCTCATGACCCCCATATCCCCCTGCATCTATCATGACCCCCATACCCCCCTGCATCTCTCATGACCCCCATATCCCCCCTGCATCTCTCATGACCCCCATACCCCCCTGCATCTCTCATGACCCCCATACCCCCCCTGCATCTCTCATGACCCCCATACCCCCCTGCATCTCTCATGACCCCCATACCCCCCCTGCATCTCTCATGACCCCCATACCCCCCCTGCATCTCTCATGACCCCCATACCCCCCTGCATCTCTCATGACCCCCATACCCCCCCTGCATCTCTCATGACCCCCATACCCCCCTGCATCTCTCATGACCCCCATACCCCCCCTGCATCTCTCATGACCCCCATACCCCCCTGCATCTCTCATGACCCCCATTCCCCCCCTGCATCTCTCATGACCCCCATACCCCCCCTGCATCTCTCATGACCCCCATACCCCCCCTGCATCTCTCATGACCCCCATACCCCCCCTGCATCTCTCATGACCCCCATACCCCCCTTGCATCTCTCATGACCCCCATACCCCCCCTGCATCTCTCATGACCCCCATACCCCCCCAACACACACACCTCTCATCACCATTGCAGTCCCCTAACCACCATACAATCCTCCCCCCCCCCCCCCCCCGTGCCAGTTTACTTACCCTGCCGGGGATCGTTGCAGCGGCGTGAGTCTTCTTCTGCTGCTCCTGTCACTGCATGGAGGATGCTGGAGGTTTGCGTGGGGACGTAAGCAGGGACAGGTCAGGTGATTGGCGTAGACATGCGTGCCTGCGCGGGGCACGTGGCGTCTCATCTCCAATCAGCCCCTGACCTGTCCGGTGCCGATTTGAAGGTAATTTCATTCAAATGTGCGGGCCCCCCGAAGTGCCCCGTCGCTACAGGACGGGCAAGCACCGGCTCAGCTCGGGGCCCCCCAGCCAGCTCGGGGCCCCAAGCAATTGCTTGGTTTGCCGGTCCGGTAGCGACGGGCCTGTGTACCCCTATAATCTGTATAATTGTATAATCTGTGTAAAGGACCTCCGATATGGTCACATGGTTATTGATTACATGATAATAGTTGTCACATGTTAAAGTCACATGTTTTGTTACCCAGACAGCACCAGGTGACCAGGTGACCCGCAGTTGGCCTATGGGCTCCTTGCTCCGCCCCCTTTATAAGAGGGGGAGGTTCTACAATCTCTTCCATCAAACTTTCTGCTGAGGTCCAGTCCAGACGTCTCAGGGTCAGTGTCCAGCACATCTGGAGGCCTCAACCTAAATTACAGCCACAAGTCAGTAAGTTGTCATCTCTGTCTGCTGTCACCATCTTCAGTCAAGTCTATTATAGTCAGCATGGCTGCGCTAAAGTCTGTAAAGTCACTACAAGTCCCAGCAAGCTGCGAGGTCCTCTCTGTGTTACTGGTCACCTCTCTGGGATCCTGGCCGAGCTGTAAAGACTGTTACCATCTGTCTACCTCAGTAAAGCTACCGTTAACCCTGACCTGGCCTCGGACTATTATTTGCAATGCTTAACTAGGACTAGAGGTGCCACCGTTCGTGTGGTAAAACCACGCCTTGACATCACGAATATTTAGGGCTTAACACCATCTGCCCCTGGACTAAAGCATCTGCCCCTGGACTAAAGCATCTGCCCCATACACCTCACATCGCACCCTTGTGGCGCACCACAAATAGGACAACAGTAACATGACTGCGGGGTGGTCACGTTACTCCTCTTACACAGTCCCACATTCTACCAGCGGTCCTTTGGCAGTGCCCCTTTGCGCAGGGTCTATTGAACGCCCTGGAACTTGAACTTAGAGACTCGGTACCCAGGAATAACCTATGGTAACCAACAGGGACGTGCACAGTAATTTTAGAGGGCAGGGGCTCAAGTAAAAAAGGGCACTTATTTAAAAAAAAACGTCTGCCAGACTTAATGGGCTGCGGCCCAGGGACACAGTGGACCTCCGGCCAGGCCCCCTTGGCATTCCTAGTCCCATAAAAGTGGTGTTTTTGTAAAATAAAGTCAAGAACAGTTTCTCTGAGGTCGGCCATGTGTATATACACTTTGTCTGTGCTGTCAGTCTTATTTACAGAAAACACGTGACAGCTGCCCTATAATATACTGTATTATAGAGGAGATGTATACAAAACCTGTGCAGAGAAAGAACGGTGCAGTCGCCCATAGCAACCAATCAGATCGCTGCTTTCATTTTGCAGAAGGCTTTTCCTCTGCAAAGGTTTTAATAAATCTCCCCCTATATGCCCCGGTCTGACCTCTATATGACAGAACGTGCACTGTACCCGGCCTCACCCAGCACCCATCAACCAGCACCCATCCCCAATCACCCAGCACCCATCCCCAATCACCCAGCACCCATCCCCAATCACCCAGCACCCATCCCCAATCACCCAGCACCAATCACCCAGCACCCATCCCCAATCACCCAGCACCCATCCCCAATCACCCAGCACCAATCACCCAGCACCCATCCCCAATCACCCAGCACCCATCCCCAATCACCCATCCCCAATCACCCAGCACCAATCACCCAGCACCCATCCCCAATCACCCAGCACCCATCCCCAATCACCCAGCACCAATCACCCAGCACCCATCCCCAATCACCCAGCACCCATCCCCAATCACCCATCCCCAATCACCCAGCACCCATCCCCAATCACCCAGCACCCATCCCCAATCACCCAGCACCAATCACCCAGCACCCATCCCCAATCACCCAGCACCCATCCCCAATCACCCATCCCCAATCACCCAGCACCAATCACCCAGCACCCATCCCCAATCACCCAGCACCCATCCCCAATCACCCATCCCCAATCACCCATCCCCAATCACCCAGCACCCATCCCCAATCACCCAGCACCCATCCCCAATCACCCAGCACCAATCACCCAGCACCCATCCCCAATCACCCAGCACCAATCACCCAGCACCCATCCCCAATCACCCAGCACCCATCCCCAATCACCCATCCCCAATCACCCAGCACCCATCCCCAATCACCCAGCACCCATCCCCAATCACCCAGCACCAATCACCCAGCACCCATCCCCAATCACCCATCCCCAATCACCCAGCACCAATCACCCAGCACCCATCCCCAATCACCCAGCACCCATCCCCAATCACCCATCCCCAATCACCCATCCCCAATCACCCAGCACCCATCCCCAATCACCCAGCACCCATCCCCAATCACCCAGCACCAATCACCCAGCACCCATCCCCAATCACCCAGCACCAATCACCCAGCACCCATCCCCAATCACCCATCCCCAATCACCCAGCACCCACCTTATGCAGGAATCTCCACACAGCTCTGGTTCTTACACTGAAGAGATGGACACCACACTAATATATGCTTACATTCTACAATATACAAGAGTTGGCAAAAAAAGAATTATAAATATACAAAGACGTCCAGGTATAGCACAGCATACAGGATGGAGGCAGGGAAGCTCCGCCTCCATTGCGCACAAGACTGAATTTGCATACTAGCAATGTGGGGCAATACCTAGAAAACGGCTGCTCCACAATTAGTAAGTATAACATTATCTTTCTCCTGTTCTCCTGCACTGTAACCTAGTGTATTGGGTTTAGTGCGAGTAACAGCCTCTCAGTTTCCCTTTAATTATATACCGTACCCCCCTTAATGAACTATATACTGTGCCACCATTCATCTATTAATTCATTATATACTGTGCCACCATTAATGAACTATATACTGTGCCACTGTTATTTAACTATACTGTGCCACCCTAAGGATCTATACACAGTGCCAGAATACATAAAAATATAATGTTCCAATATAAATAAAATATATTCTGTGCTTCCATAAATTCCCTATATACTGTGCTTACATTCCTCTATTAATTCCCTAATAATGTGCTTCATACAATACATACAAGCACATAACATAAAGACACATACAGTACATAGGTAATATACACACATACAGTACATAGGTAATATACACACATACATAGAGACACTGACACATACATACAACATGGAATATATACTAAAAGATACAGCAAACAGGCACATCATACAAACAGGTACACACATACAATCACTCACAGATATATACACACATATACATACATTCACTTGCTCACATTATTATATATATATATAATGTGTGTGTGTGTGTATGTCAGTGTGTCTGTATGATTTCATATATATATATATATATATATATATATATATATATATATATATATATACAGCAACAGAAGAATGCAGCAGCACACTGCCAGCAAAAAGATATAGATGAAACATGAATATGCAGATAAAACATGGAGAGCTATACAGCTATGGTGTAATAGATGCAAATATGAAACTATGAAATAGTGAGGCACTTAGCTCGCAAATTTGTCTCCGCCGGCGGTCAAATAGCTTGGACCGTCCCACCGCGATAAGGTGGCCTCATTGGGACGGACCCTACACTGTGAATATGCCTCTGTGTGAACAGTTCAGTAAGCATGGCAGGATCTGGAACATCCAAGACACCTTATATACACCTGATAGAGGGGGGTGGGGTGCAAGGCCAACATGGAGGTAGCCACTCCCCCGTATGTGCAATACAGACAAAAAATAAGTCAGCCAGCACTTTAGTTGATACCAAACTATTATATGGACCTGGCCTACAGGTGCACGCTACTAGGCTAAATATACAGCAACAGAAGAATACAGCAGCACACTGCCAGCACAAAGATGTTCCAGACCCTGCCATGCTTACTGAACTGTTCACACAGAGGCATATTCACAGTGTAGGGTCCGTCCCAATGAGGCCACCTTATCGCGGTGGGACGGTCCAAGCTATTTGACCGCCGGCGGAGACAAATTTGTGAGCTAAGTGCCTCACTATTTCATAGTTTCACATTTGCATCTATTACACCATAGCTGTATAGTCTCCATGTTTTATCTGCATATTCATGTTGCACCTATATCCTTGTGCTGGCAGTGTGCTGCTGTATTCTTCTGTTGCTGTATATCTAGCCTAGTAGCGTGCACCTGTAGGCCAGGTCCATATAATAGTTTGGTATCAACTAAAGTGCTGGCTGACTTATTCTTTGTCTATATATATATATATATATTTATACACACACACACACACACACACACACATCATACAGACACACTGACATACAATCACTCATATATACACAGTCACTTACACTAAGGCCCCAGCCATCCCTCTCTGCACAGGCACATACATAAAGATACATACACACATACATACAATCACTCACATATATTTTCAGTTACTTACAGTAAGTAAGGGCTCCATCCCCCTCTGCACAGGCTGGAGTCTGTGTCCGGACATGCTGTGGGCGGGGCTTCTCTCTGCCTCCGCTGCTCCTGTCTCCTCCATGTGGAGAGAAGCATAGAAATGGCAGATAATGACAGGATGAGTGGCGCCCCCTTCCTGCAGGGAGGGCACAGCACCCTCCATTAAACCACATACAAATCTCCCCAGCAATGGATCCTTTTTACTTCACCTGTCACCCTGAGTCTGTAGCTCCTTTTGTGAGGGCATTAGAGGGGCAGGTGAGGAAAAGGGCAGGGGCTCCAGCCCCCTTTTACCCCTATGTGTGCACATCCCTGGTAACCAAGGACATGCACAGACATTCTTGGGGGGAAGGGGCTCAAGAAGAAAAAAGGGCACGTCTCCTTATTAAAAAAAAAAAAAAAAAGCTTGTAAAATCCTTACATATGTTAATACAACACAATTCCTGAGATAAGGGACCTCCAACAATCATGTCAGCTGAATGAGACCCCATCATTTCATGGAGGTCCCAATCAGTAAAGGCATCAAACGGCAGGCGCTTTAAAAGGGCAGGGGCTCAAGCCCCCTTTTTAGTCTATGTGTGCACGTCCCTGATCGTACCATTCGGTACTTTATGGACTATTTCCTGGGGTTCACGACGTTGAGGTCATCCAGGAGGCCTGTTGCCTTATGATCTGTTCTAAGGACGGTATATGGCTGGCCAGGAATTGCCTCTTGTACAACAGGGAGGACATGTCCATCCAGGACTGCCACAGGCTGATCTATAGCTGGCTTAGAGACTATTCCATCTTTGACAGTGTGGACGTAGATGAAGAAGAGGACTAACGCCCCTCTACTTCCCCTACCTCCCCATATGTTTGCCGAGTAGTTTGGCCCTGTGATCCTCCCTTCCCTACCCCCAAAGACCCCACACCCCTCCCGATCACAGACTGTAATGTGTTGTTGTTTTTCGACTTAGTTTCTTCGATAACGCATGATGAAGCGGAGTGTTAGTGTAGCATGTGGTACGGTGTATAGTTTAGGGAACCTGTGCTGTATATTGTACTGTCATGCTTTGTATGATTGTAATTTATTGTACGATGTGTAATGACAACTGAATGATGAATAAAGCTTTTTCAATACCACATTCTATCAGCTGTGACACCATTGACCCTTTTCTATAGCAGTCGCTAGACCATAAGCGCTTTGGTGTTCTTTTTGGATGTGCACGTTGTTCTTTAATGGAGCAATAAAATTTTATGTGGCTTCTTGAGAACTCTGAGAACTTCTCCTTCTGCAAATCTCATTTCCGAATCGTGGTCAGTACCATGGAGCTGAACCCCCCACCCCCACACACTAATCCTTAAAGGAGACTTTTACTGAACTGGACTGTAGTTGTTGAGTTTCGTATCAAAAAGTGAATTACTGAGGTCCAGAGTGAATGCTAGTCCTGGATGAAGTTGAGGACACAGGAGGGCATGAACCCTGGGTCAACCACAACCACTATGCCTCATCCACCAGGTATTACAGATATCATCCAGGATGTCTTCTCAAATCTGTCCAACCCAGACTCATACAGATGGTGAGATTTGTCCCAATGTTTTTGGCTTTACACCTCTTCAGCTGCCACTTGGCATTGAGGCATTGAACTTGGGGATCTTAAATCAGCCACAGAGACTCCACCCCTGAGGTTCCTGATGGTCGGTCTTGGTGCTGACAATACTAAAAGAGAGAAGCTGAGAGCAGTAAGATGTTCCAGGTGCATGTTTTTCCACCAAACCTTAGAGCTCTAGCAGACACAGTATCCGGAGCTACTAGTATAACATACGGCTGGGGTGCTCTGCTCCAAGATAACTCCAGACATATAGAGAAAGATTGAGTAAGCACTCACCACTCATGTAGTCATCTGAGCACTTCACTCGAGCCGGCAGTGAGGCTGGTGGGGACATGCAGGGGAGCTCAGAGCGCCCCTGCATGTCCCCGCCAACCTCACTGCCGGTTCGAGTGAAGTGCTCAGATGACTACAGGAGTGGTGAGTGCTTACTCAATCTTTCTCTATATGTTTGGAGTCTTGGTGCTGGTGTTGCTTCCAGTTTGGTCACAGTTAACGTGTTGACCCAAAGTTCAGCACTTTGTAGTCCTAATTTGTGCTCATTAAGTGGCCTGTACTTTCCACACGTTTTACCTATGGTGAAGTCCTTGTGGTTCTAGTTGATCGAATCCTTTCGTGGTAAATCCAGAGATGATCAGATACCCAGTAAGTCATTGTTAAGACACCCAAAATTTTAAGTAGAGTCCCTAGAATGTTACAAGCCAGACATGCCATAGTAGGTGCTCACCATTGTGGCCATGTATTTTAAAGGAGTACTCTAGTGCAAGAACACTGATCCCTAGTCAAAGGGATGAGTCTGATCAGCGATCGCCCACCCCCCATAACTTTGTTAACCCCCCCCCTATATAGTCTATGGTGAAGCGCCATGTCCTTTCTGATTTCTATACAGGCCCCATTGGACTATTGAAAGCACTAACCGCGTGGCTAATATTTCTGCCTCTTACATTTCTCGTATAGTCTCTGTTATTTATTTTTGTTCCCAGGTTTATGATAACGTTTGGTGCCTACAATGATGCAGAGGGTTGGGATTTGTACTGGGACCTATATAAATTTTATGATGCTGAGGGTCGGGGTTTGTACCGAGACTGAAATAACTTTTATGAGGTTGAGGGTTGGGGTTTGTACTGGGACCATATATTTTTTATGATGCTGAGGTCGGGGTTTGTACTGGGACCATATAACTTTTATGATGCTGAGGGTCGGGGTTTGTACTGGGAACATATATTTTTTTATGATGCTGAGGGTCGGGGTATGTTCTGGGATCCATATAACTTTTATGATGCTGAGGGTCGGCGTTTGTACTGGGACCATATAACTTTTATGATGCTGAGGGTTGGGGTTTGTACTGGGACCATTTAACTTTTATGATACTGAGGATTTGGGGTTTGTACTGGGACCCATATAACTTTTATGATGCTGAGGGTTGGGGTTTGTACTGGGACCATTTAACTTTTATGATACTGAGGATTTGAGGTTTGTAATGGGACCCATATAACTTTTATGATGCTGAGGGTCGGGGTTTGTACTGGGACCTATATAACTTTTATGATGCTGAGGGTCAGGGTTTGTACTGGGACCTATATAACTTTTATGATGCTGAGGGTCAGGGTTTGTACTGGGACCCATATAAATTTTATGATGCTGAGGGTCAGGGTTTGTACTGGGACCCATATAACTTTTATGAGGCTGAGGGTCAGGGTTTGTACTGGGACCCATATAACTTTTATGATGTTGAGGGTCGGGGTTTGTACTGGGACCCATATGACTTTTATGATGTTGAGGGTCAGGGTTTGTACTGGGACCCATATGACTTTTATGATGCTGAGGGTCGGGGTTTGTACTGGGACCCATATAACTTTTATGATGCTGAGGGTTGGGGTTTTTACTGGGACCATTTAACTTTTATGATACTGAGGATTTGGGGTTTGTACTGGGACCATATAACTTTTATGATGCTGAGGGTCGGGGTTTGTACTGGGACCCATATGACTTTTATGATGCTGAGGGTCGGGGTTGGTTCTGGGACCATATAATTTTTATGATGCTGAGGGTCGGGGTTGGTTCTGGGACCATATAATTTTTATGATGCTGAGGGTCGGGGTTGGTTCTGGGACCATATAACTTTTATGATGCTGAGGGTTTGGGGTTTGTTCTGGGATTCATATAACGTTTAAGTTTTCTTAAAACTGAGTTAAACCATTTCTAAAATCAGTGGTCTCTAAACTGTGGACTTCCAGCTGCGGCAAAACTACAACACCCAGCCTGCCCTGACAGCCGTTGTCTGGGGGTTTATTGTTTGTGCCATCAGCTGTATTTTTTAACAGTTTCACTTTTGTGTAGCTTTTTGATCACTTTTTATTAAATTTTTTGTTTTGATGTAACAAAAAATGAGCAATTTTTACATTTAAATTTTATTTTGCATTTACACTGTTGACCGTGAGGGATCAGGAATTTAATATTGTAATACTTCGGACAATTGCGCACGCGGTGATACCAAATATGTTTATTATTATTTGTTTTGTTTTTTTCTTACAGATAATTAATTAAAATATGGGTAAGGGGGGGGGTGATTTAAATTTTTATTCAATCACTGAGCTAGGGAAGTACGAGAAGCAGAGGTAAAGCTATGAACTTCCACTACAACCCATTGGCACCCCGCAATTACATTGCCGGGATGCCAATGGGTCCACTATACACCAGGGATGATTGTCATTTAGTGTTTAAATTCCGTGATCGCTATTGATCACGGCATTTAATCAGTTAAATGGGGGACATTGCAGCAATCTCCAATGTCCATCATTGCCAGCAGATGTCAGCTGCTGAGAGGAGTGGGGATCTGCTGGTTATGGCGGGGACCCGCACCAATTCCCCTCACCACACCCATGATGTAACGGTACATCATGCGTCTAGAAGGGATTAATAACATTTTACAGCTTAATTTTCAGTTTTGTTCTATACCTGCTAAAAGCTGTTACAATATGTGAACTACAAGATAAATATAATACAGGATATAACTCAGGATCAGTACAGGATAAGTAATGTAATGTATGTACACAGTGACCTCACCAGCAGAATAGTGAGTACAGCTCTGGAGTATAATACAGGATATAACTCAGGATCAGTACAGGATAAGTAATGTAATGTATGTACACAGTGACCTCACCAGCAGAATAGTGAGTACAGCTCTGGGGTATAATACAGGATATAACTCAGGATCAGTACAGGATAAGTAATGTAATGTATGTACCCAGTGATCTCACCAGCAGAATAGTGAGTACAGATCTGGAGTATAATATAGGATATAACTCAGGATCAGTACAGGATAAGTAATGTAATGTATGTACACAGTGATCTCACCAGCAGAATAGTGAGTACAGCTCTGGAGTATAATACAGGATATAACTCAGGATCAGTACAGGATAAGTAATGTATGTACACAGTGACCTCACCAGCAGAATAGTGAGTACAGCTCTGGAGGGTGTGGTCACTTGGTGTGTCTGTTGCTGAGCTCCTGAGACTCCAGACTTCCAGAGGAGAGAGGCTGATTTTTCCACCTGCTTTCCCAGGAAGGTGGCAGATTCCTGGGGGAGCCATCAGCATGAATCCCCTGACCTCCACTCCTCGGTCCAGGCTGGCGAGGGGTGTAGAGGGAAAGCTACCAGCCAGTGCCCCGGCTGGAGGGGTTAGAAGATCTGGCAGGGTCCGCAGCGATGTGGATTCTGTCCCTCCAGCAATGGTTGGGAGCCGCAAGGCTCTCAGCCAGGAAGAAAAGCCTGCAAGCAAGACAGGTTTAAAGAAGGTCTCTGCAGCACAGAAGAGCTCCTCCAAGAGCCAGGTTGTGGAGCAGTGGGGCCAGAGAAGACCCAAGGAGTCTATGGCGACATACAGCTCCAGACTTGCTGCCAAGATTGGTGAGTACGAACTCCTTGGGAAGAAGCTGAGGGAGCTGAGAGAGGAGCTAAAGTTTGCAAAGTATCAGGTGAGCACAACTACCAAGCGCAGGAAACCAGAGTACTCTGCAAGGGTTAAGTCCTTGAGGCTGGAGCTGGAGGAGACTGAGCTGAGGAGAATGGCTGTCCTGGAGGGGAGCGATTTATTTAGGGAGAAACTTCTTAATGAGGATCGCTCCTCCATGATGAAATCCCCAGTAAAAGAAGAGGAGCTTGGGGGTGATTGTTCAGCAGATGAGAGCAGTAGTGAGGATGAGGTCCAAGAAATGGAGGCTGAAGAGGTTAAGGTGCTGGCAAGTGGGGAAGCTGTGGAAGCCAAGCCGCAGCCAATGCAGGGTGTGAACATGTCCCAAGCAAGTCTACCTGCAGGACAAGTGGCATTACCACCTTCATCGGGCGAGAGTGCTGGCGAGGAGGAGGAAGGTTGTGGTGGCGCCCTGCTGGCACAAATTGTAAAGATGGAGTCCCCCATGCATTTGGATAATTTTAGTTTTGGCGACGACCTTGGAGAGGAACAAATAATAAAAAAGAAGAAAAGACAGAAAAAAACATCTGAGCAAGTAAGCCTGATTTATGTTCCTTTTGTGCACCCTGGGCCGGCTGCAAAGTCAGTTCAGGGTGCAGACCCTGGTAATCTGCCTGTCCCCCCTTCTGCAAATGTGGAGCGGGGCCAGAACATCGGGGATAATACAGTAAAGATGGGGGAAAGCGCTGACCTCGCTTGTCATAGTAGCGGGGCCAGCACCTGCAAAGATACGGCCAAGGGGCCGGACAGTGTTGCGGACAAGGTAGCATGTCCCCAGTTAGGGGATATTGGCATTGTGGGGCACTCCTCTGCAGGTGAGGGGGGGAGTGTCCAGGTGGCAGAGGTTGGTATGGAGCTCGGGCGGCCGGGCAATTATAAAGACAAGGGAGAGGGCAGCTCCCAGAACAGGTCTGGCACTGCAGGGCACTCCTCTGCAGGCAAAGGGGGGAGTGTCCAGGTGTCTGGAACCGGAGCGCCATTCTCGGCGGCCCAGTCGGCGGTGTCTGGCTCTTTTGAGTTGTGGCGCTGTGGTGGGGCTGCTGTGGGTGGAGCTGGCAGTGGAGGACTGGTACCACAGGAACATGGACATGATACAACCCATGCAATGTTAGTAGCAGTTAAAGAAATTGAAGCCGAGGTATTGGCGGAGGCCGAGGGCAAAGTATGCGACAAAGCAGCTTCTTCCGATATTTCTAAAGGGAAGACTGCTGCAAGGTTGAGTGTGCCCAATGAAGCCAATGATGCAAGTGTAAAGCCCGGCATCATAAAGCCAGCAAGATTATATCCCGGCCAGTCCAGTGCAGCTAGGCAGGAGGAGACAGGCACAAGTGTTATGTGTAATGTTACTGCCTCTACTGTTGTTTCTGGGGGGAGTGGTGTCGGTCCGGCTGCCTCCCCGGTAGCAACTGCTCCAATAAGGAGTTATGCTAATGTCGCTGCTGGGGGTCCCAGGGGATCCTCATCTCTTAATCCAGGGGAAGGTAACTTGCAACAGCGCCTCCTGGAGGCTTTAAGGAGAGGGGATAGAACGCTCCAGGTAGAGGAGGTCGACTTGTCTTTTTGGATAGAAAGTCATGGACTTGGGGCATTCTGAGAGCATAATGGGGAGGTGGTCTGGTCCCTTCCAACAAGCGGGCAGGAGCGTGGTCGGAGGAATGTGGCCCGTCTGGTATGGAGAGGCGGTGATGCATGCCCTTCTAGGGCAAAAGTTGTGGAGCTTCTTTTCCAGATGGGATTCAGGCCTAATGACATCTTTGCTCTGATCCACCCCTTCGGTACCTCTGAGTTCGACATCAGTTTTGTGAAGCCAGAAGGGCTTGAGCTCTTTTGGTCTAATCACGCACTGGTGAAGGACGAGCCTGTCTGGCAGGATTTCGCTGTGAAGGCGGTATCCCGCCAGAGTTTTGTCAAGAAAGTGACCGTTCTGACACGTAACGAGTCTCTTTCTTGCTATGACATCATGACCTGGCTGAGCAGGTATGGGGAGGTGACGGACGTCCCCAAGAAAAATCTGGATGAACATGGCATTTGGTCTGGAGCCTGGACGTTTTCCGTCCGCCTCCGCCGTTCAGGTAACACTGTCGCACACATTCCATCAGCCGCCTTTCTCGGCCGCGATAGAATCCAAGTCTTTTACCAGGGACAGCCGAAGCTGTGCCACAAGTGTGGTGATCCCACACACTTTAGCGCAAACTGCACTAAGCAGATGTGAGCATTGTGCGGTGCGGAGGGTCATCTGGCTGCCACCTGTGGCCGGATTCGCTGTAACCTGTGTGGTGACCTTGGTCACCCATTTAGCCGGTGTCCCCGCTCATTCTCCAATGCTGTGACCACCCGGGATGGGGAGAGCAGTGAGGTTGCCTCATCTGGGGTGGGGGCCAGCAGAGGAGAAGGGGCACTAGAGCCAATGAAGAAAGTTAAGAACAAGAGCCCCTCTAATCTTAGGAGGGAGGAGAGGCGTAGAAGGAGCAGGGATCTTGAAAGTTCCCTGGTAGAAGGTGTAGTCCGGGATCCTGCTCCTGACGCTGGCTCAGAGAAGACAGCTGAGGCTCTTGGGGACGCCGAGTTAGGTGAAGAGATAAGGAAACTTCGTAAAGAGGAGGCAGATAGGGCCATTTCCTCAAGTTCCTCTCAATATGAAAGTTTGGATGAGGAAGATGGGAAAGGGCAAAAGGAAAAACAAAAGTGCGGCAGAAGGAGGCAGGGCCAGAGGGTACTCAGGGCATCATCTTCCTCCTCCGGTGTTGCAGGCCAAGTGCCTGGGAAAAGCCTGACCAACCCCCCTCTGATCGTTCTATCCAATAGGTATCGGGCCCTTGGCAAGGACTCTTCCCTTTCTTTGGAGTGGGAGGCTGAGAGTCTTTGTTCAGAGGCGGAGGAAGGTGCTGAGCCTGTTCCTTCTGAGGTAACTTCCTTGGGAGGGCAGGTGGCCCCTGGGTCAGGAGATGAGGATCGTGGGATGGATATGTCAGCATCCCTAAAGAGGTCTAAAAAGAAGGAAAGGGGGTCTTCTTCTGATGGGGAAGGGGGGAAGAAGAAGGGTAAGAGGTAAAGGGGATAGGCCATCCAACTCGATCACTCAGGATGGCGGCACTCACCCCATTGACGCTGGCATCCATTAACTGTGCCAGCATTAAGTCTGATATGGCTAGATTTGCAGCCTTTGATTTTCTCGGCCGAGTTGAAGCCGACATTTTGTATCTGCAAGAGACCAGGTTGTCAGATCTAGCCTCCCTGGTAAAAGCCAGGAGAGAGTGGAGGCGCGGCCCCTCCCACTGGTCTCTTGCGGCTGAGCCATATAGTGGGGTGGCGGTCCTTTTTACCGCTCCTGTAGAATGCAGACGGGTTATCGAGTTGGAAATGGGGAGGTGCCTGATCTTAGATGTCCTCATGAAGGGGCAAGAGCTCCGGCTCATTAACATCTACGCCCCACAAACAAAGTGGGACCGTAAAAGCCTCTTTATGAGGATTAAGCCCTTTCTTTTTACAAGCCGACAGGTGATCTTTGGAGGGGACTTCAATACTGTCACGAGGTCCCAAGATAGGAGAGGCTCCAATGGTCCGCTGGCTTATGATAGTACAGCCCTCAATAGCATAGTTAGGGAAGCTCGCCTAGAGGACTCCCACATCCGGAGCCCCTCAGGCCACGCGGGTTTCACCTATCATCGAGGTAGCTGCAGGTCTAGGATAGACAGGTTTTATTTAAAGGAGGAAGCCGTCTCTTCCGCAGTGTCCATGATTGAGGTGGAATTCTCCGATCACTGTATGATTTTGTTTTCCTTGAATGTTTCAGAGACCCCCCCGGATGGGTAAAGGTTATTGGAAGCTGAATTCGTCCCTCCTGGAGGAAGCGGAGATAAGACAGTCCTTTGAGGATTTTCTTCAGAGTCAGGTACCTTTACTGGGCCTTTGTAGTAGTAAGTCAGAGTGGTGGGAGATATTCAAGAAGCGGGTTGCGGGGTTCTTCCGCCAGCTCTCGAGCCTCAGGTCCCTGAACAGGTATCGCCTGTATCAGGGTCTGAGGAGGAAACTCGAGCTTCTCGTCTCGACTGGAGGTAACCGAGAGGATATCTCCAGAGTGAAGTCCTTGCTGATGAGGTGTCAGTACGATAGGCACGCATCTTTGGTTTTTGAGAGGGATTTCGGGAAGTACCGCTCGCCCGACCCTTACAGAAACTGTAAGATGTCAGTGAGTAGTAAAGTCATTTCAGGACTGTTCGATAGTACGGGATCTCTGAATCGTTCCAGATCAGGGATCCTGGAGGTTGTCAGATCCTTCTACTCACACCTCTTGGGGAGGAAGGATCTAGATCGGGACAAGATGTCAGCTTTCCTGGCTGAAACCATTCCTGAGCCAGGGGTAGACCCCTCTCTTGATGTTTTGGCAGAAGAAATCAGGGAAGAGGAAGTGAGACTGGCGATCGAGGGGCTTGCCCCTAAGAAGTCTCCAGGTCCGGATGGCTTAACATCCGAGTGGTACAGGACCTTTAAGGAGTCTTTAGCTCCCCTCTTGACTGAGGTATTCAATGAGTGTCTCTCCTCGGGCACTCTGCCGAAGTCAATGAGGAGGTCGGCCCTGATTCTTCTCTCAAAGGGTAAAGATCCTAGCCGGATTGAGAATTGGAGGCCCATAGCTCTTCTCAATACGGACAGGAAGCTTCTGGCCAAGATACTGTTTAATCGGTTGGTGAAGTTTGCACCCCGGCTCCTTTCGGGGGCCCAGCACTGCTCTGTTCCGGGCCGAAGCACCTTAAGTGCTGTCCTCAGTGTCAGGGAGGCAGTGGAGCGGAGTAGTGCGGGTCTCTGGAAGGGGTACTTGTTGTCCCTGGATCAGGCCAAAGCATTTGATCGGGTGAACCACGAGTACCTCTGGTCCGTCCTCCTGAGATATGGCTTACCGAGTACTTTTGTGAATTGGCTTGTCACCATATATGCAGGGGCAGAGAGTTTCCCACTGGTGAACGGTTGGTCTGGCCGCTCTTTTGAGGTGGGGTCCGGAGTCCGTCAGGGTTGTCCTTTGAGCCCGCTGTTATACGTGTTCGCAATCGATCCCTTCGTCCGGAGGGTAGATTGTGGGCCGTTAGCGGGAGTCGGGATGAGTCTGGCGGAGCTGGATGTCGCCCAGAGAGTAGTGGCGTACGCTGATGATGTCACCATTTTCGTCTCCTCGAGGGTGGAGGTCGAGGTGGTGATGTCGGAGGTGGATCGTTACTCGGAGGCATCCGGGTCCAAGATCAATCGGGATAAGTGTGAAAGTCTCTGGCTGGGAGGGGGGGATCCCATGTTTGATCTCCCGGACACCCTTCCAGGGCTCCAAGAGTCAGCAAAAGTTTTGGGCATCACATTCGGCCAGGATGATTATCCCACCAAAAACTGGGATGGTAAGCTCCAGGATGCCACTCAGAGGGTGGACCAGTGGAAGGGTTGGTCTATGACCCTCAGGGAAAGGGTACACCTGATCAAATCGTACCTGCTCCCCTTGTTTATCTATCTGGGCAGTGTATGTATCTTACCAGAGGCTTACTACACTAGGATCTACAGCCTGTTTTTCCAACTGTTATGGGGGAACAGGATGAACCTAGTCAAGAGGGAGGTTACGTACCGCACGAGGAGACTAGGGGGTTTATCTATGGTAAACCCTGTGGTGTTCTTAACGAACACCTTCTTGAAAGCCAACATCGCAAACCTCTGGAAAGAGAGGGCTTCTCCGTGGGTACTCTCCTGCAGGGAGTGGTTTCGGCCTTTCTTCCAGGAATGGGAGACAGGAGGGCAAGTGAAGGACCTCCGTACACCACATGGATATCTTCCGGCTTACGCTACCCCGACTCTGAAGGCGATACGTCGGTGGGGTCTGGGAGTGTGGGAGATCAGGACCCAGTCAAGGCGTTCCCTTGACAAACGGGTTCTGTTGACCCACTTCCAGAAGCCTCTGGCACTCAGGGACTGCCCAGATCGGGATCTGAGGGTTGGTTTAAGTCTTTTGAACTTGAAACGGATCCCCCAGAAGTTTTGGGACTTGGCCTGGCGCTGCTTTCAGGGGAAGCTATGTGTAAGGGACAACCTGAAGTGTAGGAGCTCTGATGACCGGGACTGTCCCCGAAAAGAGTGCGGGAACACGCTGGAAAGCATGGACCACTTCCTGCTTCATTGTCCCTTTAATATAGGGGTCTACAACCGGGTGGGCGCTTCCATCGGCTGGAGTCACCTTGCCGGCCTTGCCTATCCGGAGTGGGCTTATGGAGCATTCAAGATCCTGGGTGGCCGAGATCGGTGCACATTATTTTTAGTTAGCTTAGTTATTAGGTACTACACGTGGAATGCACGGTGTTTAGAATCTACACAGCGAAAAGTCCTCTCCGAGGTGGAGGTCTGTAGGAATATCACTGGTGACCTCGGGAAGATCAGGTCTTTAGAGTATGGCAGATTGGGTACAAGTAGGGCTTCTCTCCTATGGAGAGGGTTTTCATTTGATGTGCCCTAGATGCTGAACCCTTTGGGGGAGGCACCTTAATTCTGGTTAGGGATAGAGTGGTAGGGTCAGTGTAGGGTCAGTGTGTAGGGACAGCTTAAACTTTAGGGGCAGCGATAGTGTGAGTCTAGGGAAAGTAGGTGAGGGATAGGTTTAAAAATTATTTGGTATCTGGTCTGCCATACTCTGATCCCGGTGGAGGGCTGGCGCATGTCACCTTTAGCTTTTTGTTTTGTTTTAGAGAAATGAGTGTATGAAGGGCTTGCAGGTAACTGAACTTGGGCCTTACAATTGTTATGTTATGTATATAGTAATGTAGTTATATGTATAGTTATGTTATGTGTATAGTTATGTATATAGTATTGTAGTTATTTGTATAGTTATGTGTATAGTTATGTATATAGTAATGTAGTTATATGTATAGTTATGTTATGTGTATAGTTATGTATATAGTAATGTAGTTATATGTATAGTTATGTTATGTGTATAGTTATGTATATAGTAATGTAGTTATATGTATAGTTATGTTATGTATATAGTTATGTTTATGTTAATAAGTGGATAGTATGTGTTTAAGTAATTATGTTGTGTGGCAAACCTTTTGGTGGCATGGCTGAATAGGCCTTGCTTTTACTTTCTTGTATATATGTATATAGGGGGCTATAGAATAGGTTGGGTGGGGGAATGGGGGGTAAGAGGTGAGCTGGGTGGAGCCATTGATGAACAATATTGGACTCCATGATGCCTGGCTCCTGGTGTGGATTATGGACTGGACTGGACATTTATACCATCTCATGGCCAGAGGGGCTGGAGGGGCTTTGGGATTAGATAGTGAAAGAGTTGTTATTCATTTACCTGTATTTCTGTATTACCGTATATTTATGCTAACTAATGCTTAGTTACCTTTCGTTTTAGTTAAGGCAGCCGGATCTATTTGTTTTGAAATTATTATAATATATATATATATTTTTTTATATATATATATTAGGAGAGGATGGGTATGAGTGTGATATCCGCTAATGATGGTGGTGAGGATGGGTGTGAGTGAGTGTGGAATCGGCTGGTGAGAGAGAGAGAGAGAGAGAGAGAGAGAGAGAAAGGAAGAAAAAAAAAGTGTATGTTTATATGTATGTTTATATGTATGTTTATATGTAAGTGTTGTCTGTAATGTATCTTCTGCATGTTAGTCAATATTTTCATTATGTCCAGGTTTGGACGGCTTTTATTTCCTATTGCCGGGCATGGCAGAGTTTTTGTTTGTGTATTTGGTGTGAGTTTGGTGTGATGTATGGTGTTGGGGTGCACATATTATTACATTAGTTTATATATACGTGTAATTAGTTTTAGTTGAAACTGGACTGGCTGGTAAAAGTTTAGTTTTTGTTATAATGACAATTTGTCTTATTTTGCTTCATATTTATGGCGCATGTAAGCTGAGTTTATGTTATGTATTATTGATTATGTCTGTTATGTTTTAGATTTTTATAATAAAAAGATTTACAGGATATAACTCAGGATCAGTACAGGATAAGTAATGTAATGTATATACACAGTGACCTCACCAGCAGAATAGTGAGTACAGCTCTGGAGTCTGGCCACTAGAGGGAGCATCTTCCTGTGAGTCTGCTGAGTGTGGAGGAAGTCGTTTGCTGGATTGTTTGGTGTGTGTGCGCTCTGAGCTCTGCCGTGTCATCTGTGCCGGACAACGTTCTTCCTTCCCCAGAGGGAGAGCGTGTGTTCAGGCATGAGCGAGGAGAGGAGAACCCCAACACCTGCCCCCCGAATCAGGTCCGCGGGGGGCAGGGGGAGCCAGCGACCAGGTGTGGAGGGACCAGCGTCAGGAAGTGCATCAGAGGTCTCCGGGTTGAGGCGCTCTGCCAGGAGGTGCAGCGATGCATCTCCAGCCACCCCTGAACCCGTAGAGACAAAGAGCAGCCGCAAGGCTGGCCCTGCAAGTTGTGGGACTACAAGTGCAAGAAGTTCCGGAAGCACAGGTACTGTGACAACAAGGCCTGACAATGTGGACTGTGATACTCCTCCTGGAGCAAAGCTAAATGCCCACAGATGTGTGGAGGAGGATTGGGGGATGCCTAGGGCCCGGGAGTCTGGAGTCCCCCATAACTCTCGTGTGGCAGAACACATCCGTGGATATGAGGAAGCAAGGGGCAGCTTGTATAGGCTCCAGGAGGAGGTACGGGAAGCAAAAGCCCTGATGGAAACTGCGGCGAAACGACAGAAAGCTGAGCTGTCAGCCCGGATTAAACAGCTGCAAAATGAAATAAGGATACTGGAGAAGAAGAGAACTTTTATTTTAGAGAACAGCGGGCCATTTAGGGAAAAACTTTTAAATGAAGACCGCTTTCATACAATGGAGAGAGAGAAGCAGGGACGGCTGAGGGGGCTTCAGCCACGGGTGGAGGAGGAAGGAGACGCTGCGGAGGCCGATAATGTTGAGCCAAATCCACCCGGGGGTCTGCAACATCTGACCCCATACAGTGGGCTCCCTGCAGGGCAAGTGGCGATGTCATCTGGCCGTGGCTCTGGCGGTTCGGGGGATGAGAGCAGCACCAGTCACCAGGGAGGGGCGCTGATGGCCCAGATCCAGCTCCTGGAGTCCCCAGGTCGCCTCCAGGACTTCACGTTTGGGGATGAGTTACCAGGGGAGGCACCTGGGGGAAGGAAAAAGAAGCTAAAGAAGACCAAGCTCCAGGAGCAGGTAACATTTGTATATACCCCCCTCCCTGAGCCCCCCGGACTGGCCGCAGGGTCAGCTCACTGTGTGAACCCCATTTCTCAGCCCAGCCTGAGTTCTGCTGTGGACTCAGTGCAGGAGAGTGGGGAGAGTATGGAGTCTAGTGTGGCGGTGAGCTCCATCGCTGTTTGTAGTAACAGTGGTGGAGCAGACAATGTATCGGCTGTGAGGTCGGACAGTGATATTTGCCCAGCGATGGGCATGGATGGCTCTGGCACATTGGGCTGCTCCCTAACGGGAGGGGGGGGCGGCTTTGTGCCAGAGTCAGCTGCGGGAGCTCCGGTGGCTCTGAACGTTGACACTGCTGTTCCTTTGGAGCAGCGGTGTCGTCATGAAAGAGCTGCTGGGGCCAAGATGTATAAAGGACTGGTGACCTGTCCTGTGGTGGTGGCTCCAGCTCTGGTACCCAGTGATGCTGATGGTACACTATCTGCACCAGAACGCACCGGTCCAGCCAGTATGAATGAGGAGGTTAATGTTGGAGTGAATTGTAGTATGGGCTGTAGCACGGGTGGAGGTATGGGGGGCACATCAGCTAAAACAGGCAATAATGGTGTGAGTATGGATTATGTGGAGGAGGGTGGTGAAGGGGCACAGATTAGTGGTGGGGATGTAGGGCCTGGTCCAGTTGCACCCCCAGCGGTGGCAGCACCGGTACGCAGCTACGCAAATGTCACCGCTGGGGGGAGGGGGGCACCTTCCTCGTCTTCTGGCTCTGGGGGGGGCAATTTGCAGCAGCGTCTCCTGGGGGCCTTAAGGAGAGGGGAGAGATCAATCAATGTAGAGGGTAGGGAGGTTGATCTATCCTTTTGGATAGAAAGACATGGTCTTTCAGCCTTCCGAGAGGAAAGAGGGGGGGATACTGTGTGGTCCCTCCCAACAGCCGGGCCAGGTGGTCTCCGAAGGAATGTGGTCCGGCTGAGGTGGAGAGGCAGTGATACATGTCCTCCAAGATCTAAAGTTGTTGAGCTTCTGCTGAAGTTGGGCTTTAAGGCAGCTGACATCTACGCCTTGATACATCCTTATGGTACCCCTGAGTTCGATATCAGCTTTGTTCGGCCAGAGGGGCTTGAGCTCTTCTGGTCGAATTATGAGCTGGTAAAGAATGAGCCTGGCTGGCGAGACTTTGCCATTCAGGCGGTGTCTCGCCAAAACAATGTCAAGAAAGTGACCGTTTT
Source organism: Hyla sarda (assembly GCF_029499605.1). NCBI lineage: Eukaryota > Metazoa > Chordata > Amphibia > Anura > Hylidae > Hyla > Hyla sarda. The sequence goes on from NC_079196.1 coordinate 226,388,281, forward strand.
AACCCGTAACGAATCACTTTCTTGTATTGACATCATGACGTGGCTAGGTCGGTATGGAGAGGTGGTGGAGGTCCCAAAAAAGAACAGAGATGAATATGGCATCTGGTCAGGGGCCTGGACGTTTATGGTCAAGCTTAAGCTTTCAGGAAACACCGTTACCCATATACCATCTGCAACCTTCCTCGGAAGGGATCGTATCCAGATCTTCTACCAGGGTCAGCCGAAGCTCTGTCACAGATGTGGTGACCCCACACATTTTAGTGCCAATTGCACTGTGCAGAAGTGCACTCTGTGTGGGGAAATAGGCCATCTCGCTGCATCTTGTGCAGAGATTAGGTGTCACCTGTGTGGTGACTTAGGTCACCCATTCAGTCGCTGCCCTCGTTCCTTTGTCAACGCGGTTGTTGCCCCAGTGGGGGTAAGCCATGAGGTGAACTCTGCTGGGGGGATGGCTGGCGGGGATGAAGGGGTGCAGGGGCCAGGGAAGAAAAGTAAGCAGAAGACGCCTGCCCAACTGAGGCGTCTCAAGAAGCGTCAAAGGGATAGGGAGATTCGGGAGTCACAGGAGCATCAGCCAGCTGAGGTGGCTTCTGATCCTGTCCCTGCGACCAGTGTTACTGCTGAGGCCCTGGGGGATAGTGAACTGGATGAGGAGACTGGAAGGATCCACAAAGAGGAGGATACTGTCTCCTCGCTGTCCTCCCATGGTGAGAGCACGGATGAGGACAGAGGGAGATGGGCAGAAACAAAGCGGGGTACTCAGAGGAATAAGAAAAAGGGAGATTTAAAATCTTCTCCCACCCGCCAGATGCCAAAGGAAGGTACAACTGACCCCCCTCTGATTGGTCTCTCCAACCGGTTCCGAGCCCTCCGCGACATTTCCTCTTCGGAGGAGGAGGCTGGGGGTGAGGTTCCGGATGTTGCGGTGGGGCCCACAGGGGACCCTGAGTCCTCTCTCCCTGGGGAACCTATGTCTTCAGTGGGAGGGACTGGCTCAGAGTCAGGGGACGAGGAAAATGTAAATAAAGGGAAAATGGACACATCCATCTCACTAAAAAGGGGTAAACCATCATCTGATGAGGAAGGTGGTGGGGTGAATGGGAAGGATGGTGGGAAAAAGAAAGCTGTCTAACTCAATCACCCTTGATGGCGGCACCCTCTCCGTTGACTCTGGCATCCATTAATGTTGCCAGCATAAAGTCAGATACGGCTCGATTTGCGGCCTATGATTTTTTGGCCCATATTAATGCTGATATTTTATTTTTGCAAGAGACCAGGCTAACAGATATGTCATCTATCTACAAGGCTAAAAGAGAGTGGAGGAATGGGCCCTCCTACTGGTCTCTTGGGGCCGAGCCGTATAGCGGAATGGCGGTCCTTTTTACCGCAGCGGTAGAATGCCGACGGGTTATCGAGTTAGAAATGGGGAGGTGCCTGATCTTAGATGTCCTCATGAAGGGACAAGAACTTCGCCTTATTAACATCTACGGCCCACAGTCTAAGTGGGACCGGAAGTGTCTCTTTATGAGGATCAAGCCCTATCTTTTTACAAGTCGGCAGGTGGTCTTTGGAGGGGACTTTAATGCTGTCACAAGGCCCCAAGACAGGGGAGGTGCCAGAGACAAGCTGACTTATGATAGCGTCGCCCTTAATAGCATAGCGAGTGAGGCTCGCCTGGTGGATGTCCACATCCGGCACACCCCAGGCCACGCGGGATTCACCTATCATAGGGGTAGTTGTAGGTCTAGGATAGATAGGTTTTTTTTAAAGGAGGAGGCCGTCTCTTCAGCAGTGTCTGTTGTTGAGGTGGAGTTCTCCGATCACTGTTTAATTTTGTTTTCTCTGAATGTCACAGAGACCCCCCAGATGGGCAGAGGCTATTGGAAGCTGAATTCGTCTCTCTTGGAAGAAGCGGAGATAAGACAGTCCTTTGAGGATTTTCTTCAGAGCCAGGTACCATTGCTGGGCCTTTGTAGCAGTAAGTCAGAGTGGTGGGAGATCTTCAAGGAAAGGGTTGCGAGATTCTTCCGCCAGCTCTCGGGCCTCAGAAGCCTAAACAGGTACCGTTTGTACCAGGGCCTGAGGAAGAAACTTGAGCACCTTGTCTCGACTGGAGGTAGTCGTGACGATATCTCCAGAGTGAAGTCCTTGTTGATGAAGTGCCAGTATGACAGACACGCATCTTTGGTTTTTGAGAGGGATTACGGGAAGTACCGCTCGCCCGACCCTTACAGAAACTGCAAGATGTCAGTGAATAGTAAAATAGTCTCAGGACTGATTGATAGTACGGGATCCTTGAAAAGGTCCAGATCAGGGATCCTGGAGGTCGTCAGATCCTTCTACTCGCACCTCTTGGGAAGGAAGGATCTAGATCGAGATAAGGTATCAGCTTTCTTGGCTGAAACCGTCCCTGAACCAGGAGTAGACTCCTCTCTTGACGTTTTGACAGAGATGATCCGGGAAGAGGAAGTCAGGATGGCTATTGATGGGCTTGCCCTCAAGAAGTCACCCGGTCCGGATGGCTTAACATCTGAGTTCTATAAGACCTTTAAGGACACTTTGGTTCCCCTCTTGACTGGGGTTTTTAATGAGTGTCTATCCTCGGGCACTCTGCCAAAGTCAATGAGGAGGTCAGCGCTGATCATCCTGTCAAAGGGTAAAGACCCGTCCCACATTGAGAATTGGCGTCCCATAGCGCTTCTCAATGTGGACCGAAAGATTCTGGCAAAAGTGCTGTTTAACCGGCTGGTGGAGTTTGCACCCCGGCTCCTTTCGGGGGCTCAGCATTGCTCTGTTCCGGGCCGCAGTACATTTAGTGCTGTGCTCAGTGTCCGAGAGGCTGTGGAGCAGGGTAGGGCTGGCCACTGGAAGGGGTACTTGCTGTCCTTGGATCAGGCAAAAGCGTTTGATCGGGTTAACCATGAATACCTCTGGTCTGTTCTTCTGAGATATGGCCTGCCGGGGGGGTTTGTTGATTGGCTTAAGACCTTGTACGCAGGGGCAGAGAGTTTCCCGCTTGTGAATGGTTGGATTGGCCGCTCTTTTGAGGTTGGGTCTGGCGTCCGTCAGGGTTGTCCTTTGAGCCCGTTGCTGTACGTCTTTGCAATTGATCCTTTCCTTAGGAGGATTGATTGTGGACCGTTGGCGGGGGTGAGAATGGACCTGGCGGTGCCGGATTTGGCTCTGAGGGCGGTAGCGTATGCTGATGATGTCACCGTGTTTGTCTCCTCACAAGAGGAAGGCCAATGGGTGATGTCAGAGGTGGACCGCTACTCGGAGGCATCCGGGTCCAAGATCAACCGGGATAAGTGCGAGAGTCTCTGGCTGGGAGGGGGAGATCCTGGTTTTGATCTCCCGGACGCCCTTCCAGAGCCCCAGGAATCTGCAAAAGTTCTCGGCATCGAATTTGGCCAAGGGGATTACCCCAAACAAAACTGGGACAGCAGGCTTAAGATCGCCGCTCAGAAGGTGGATCAGTGGAAGGGTTGGTCTTTGACCCTCGGGGAAAGGGTTAACCTGATCAAAACATTCCTGCTCCCTTTACTGATATACCTGGGCAGTGTATGCATGTTGCCAGAACCTCTTTGGACCCGGGTCTACAGTGTGTTCTTCCAGATGTTATGGGGGAACAGACTGAACCTAGTGAAGAGGGAGGTTACTTACCGTACGAGGAGACTAGGGGGGTTGTGTATGGTCAACCCTGTGGTGTTCCTAGTGAATACCTTTCTTAAGACCAATATAGCAAACCTCTGGTCAGAGAGGGCTCCTCCGTGGGTATCCTCCTGTAGGGGATGGTTTTGGCCTTTCTTCCAGGAATGGGAGACAGGAGGGCAAGTGAAGGATCTTCGCACACCACACGGGCATCTCCCGGCTTACACTACCCCGGTTCTGAAGGTTATTCGTCGGTGTGGTCTGGGGATGGGGGAGATTAGGACTCTGTCGAGGAAATTCCTTGACAAGAGGGTCCTGTCTTCTCATTTCCAGAGGCCATTGGCGCTCAAGGACTGCCCAAGTCGGGATCTGGAGGTGGGTTTAGAGCTTTTGAATTCTATCAGGATCCCCTTGAAGTTTTGGGACTTGACTTGGCGCTGCTTCCACGGGAAACTGTGTGTGAGGGACAATCTGAAGTGCAGGAGCTCTGATGACCGGGGATGTCCCCGCGAAGAGTGTGGAGGCATGCTGGAAAGCATGGAGCATTTTCTGCTTCATTGTCCCTTTAACACAGAGGTTTACACCAGGGTGGGCGCTTCCATTGGTTGGCCTTGGCTGGCCAGTCTCTCCTATGCGGAATGGGCCTATGGGGCATTCAGAAACCTTGGAGGCTGGGACCGGTGCACTTTATTCCTAGTCAGCTCAGTGGTTAGGTACTACACGTGGAACGCACGGTGTTTAGTGTCGACGCAGCGTAAAATCCTCCCTGTGGATGTGGTGGTTAGGAACATTCTCGGTGACCTGGTGAAGGTGCGTTCTCTGGAGTACGAGAGGCTGGGTGCTGGCAGGGCCTCTCGTCTATGGAGGGGCTCTGCCTTTAAAGTGCCTTAGCCTGTTGTCTCCCCCTGGTGGTGGGCTGATGCTGGCACATTAGTCTTTTTGTTTTGAGCAGTTGGTTTATGGTAATATAGGGCTTGCAGGCGCTGAACTTGAGCTTTAGGGGTTTGTTGTTTGGCTTATAGTGTTATATGTATTTGTTATTGTATTTATTGTTGTAGTCTATTTGTATACTTATGTATTGTATATATTGTTAGTCTGTGTATATTTTATGTAATGTATATATTGTATATATTGTGTGATGCCACCTGGGGTTTGGGTTTAGTTTAGGTTGGGTGGTGGGTTAAAAAGGGGGGAGGGGGTTTGTATGGGACTTTTATATATACAGAAAATCCTGGACTGGTTCATGGACGTCTGGTAACATGTACTGGGGGCATGGGATGCGGGACCAGCTCAGGGCCAAAAAAAAAAAAAAAAAAAAAAGTGGTGTTATTTTGTTTGTGTTGGTTTTTATTATTTTGTATATATTATTATTGTTGTTGTTGTTATTCTTTTTGGTATATTACTGGTATTGGGTTTTTGGTATTGCAACTGGGCCAGGAAATTCACATTTAGTATTAGTGTATATAGTTTATTAGTATGGTATGGGTATAATGGGTATTATAGGAATCTGTCTTTTGTAAATATTGTATATATTTGTTTGTGTGCAGGAATGAGTGTGGGGTGGACCGGTGTTGTATTTTATGCTATGGTGTTGGTTTTATGATCGTTATATTGATATGTTCTGTCGGATATGATATGTTTATGTTTTGTAATTTTTTTATTGTTATGTTTGAAATTTTAATAAAAGATCTACAGGATATAACTCAGGATCAGTACAGGATAAGTAATGTAACGTATGTACACAGTGATCTCACCAGCAGAATAGTGAGTACAGCTCTGGGGTATAATACAGGATATATAACTCAGGATCAGTACAGGATAAGTAATGTAATGTATGTACACAGTGACCTCACCAGCAGAATAGTGAGTACAGCTCTGGGGTATAATACAGGATATATAACTCAGGATCAGTACAGGATAAGTAATGTAATGTATGTACACAGTGACCTCACCAGCAGAATAGTGAGTACAGCTCTGGGGTATAATACAGGATATATAACTCAGGATCAGTACAGGATAAGTAATGTAATGTATGTACACAGTGACCTCACCAGCAGAATAGTGAGTACAGCTCTGGGGTATAATACAGGATATAACTCAGGATCAGTACAGGATAAGTAATGTAATGTATGTACACAGTGACCTCACCAGCAGAATAGTGAGTACAGGATATAACTCAGGATCAGTAATGTAGCACTGATCACCATTCAGTATGGACACTGTATATACTTATAAACTCCTGCGTGAGTAGCACAATCATTCATGTAGACAAACACAACAACAAATTATAATGGAAAATCTGTCATTTATTGAGGTGATTATTTTTTATAGGTAAGGACAGTGCAGGATTATCAGACACACATTATAGATTCTATATATCCTATACTGGGCCACAGGATGGTAGTTACTACTAGGGGTAGGGGGAATGGACATTCAAAATGATTGAAGAGGTAGAAACATTAAGTAAAGAAAGACATAGTGGTATAGACAGAGATCACCATCCAGGGGTCCGGATCTAGGACCCTCTAGATCATTCTTGAATCCGCTGCCGTTGAGGGTCTTATCATTCAGACTCTCTGTTACTGTCACTTATCTTGGGTCAACCCCCCAATGGAAACCAATGCTGTGTATGACGGATGAATACCGACCACTCACGTAGCGGAGGACGGTGCCGTCATATAGGGGGAAATCATTGAAGCTGTTGCCGGAGGGTTGTCCAAATCTGAATATTCTCCCGCGGCTTGTCACAAAGATCAGCTCATTGACATAGGAGGCCACCTTCCCCGACACTTGGGTGATGTTCTCGCCCCGATACAATAAGATCTCAAGGAGCGTTCCTGATGGATTCCCATAGTAAGGTCCCCAGGTGCCACCATACTGGAACTGGAGCCTGGAGAAGACAAGAACATAAAAAAAGAGACACTGCAGGAAAGAGTCTTAGGAGAGACACTGCAGGAAGGAGGTTAGGAGAGACACTGCAGGAAAGAGGTAAGGAGAGACACTGCAGGAAAGAGGTAAGGAGAGACACTGCAGGAAAGAGGTTAGGAGAGACACTGCAGGAAGGAGGTAAGGAGAGACACTGCAGGAAAGAGGTAAGGAGAGACACTGCAGGAAAGAGGTAAGGAGAGACACTGCAGGAAGGAGGTTAGGAGAGACACTGCAGGAAAGAGGTAAGGAGAGACACTGCAGGAAGGAGGCTTAGGAGAGATACTGCAGGAAAGAGTCATAGGAGAGACACTGCAGGAAAGAGGTAAGGAGAGACACTGCAGGAAGGAGGCTTAGGAAAGATACTGCAGGAAAGAGTCATAGGAGAGACACTGTAGGAAAAAGGTAAGGAGAGACAGTGCAGGAAGGAGGTAAGGAGAGACACTGCAGGAAAGAGGTAAGGAGAGACACTGCAGGAAAGAGGTAAGGAGAGACACTGCAGGAAAGAGTCTAAGGAGAGACACTGAAGGAAGGAGATTAGGAGAGACACTGCAGGAAAGAGGTTAGGAGAGACGCTGCAGGAAGGAGGTAAGGAGAGACACTGCAGGAAGGAGGTAAGGAGAGACACTGAAGGTAAGAGTCTTAGGAGAGACACTGCAGGAAGGAGGTTAGGAGAGACACTGCAGGAAGGAGGTAAGGGGAAACACTGCAGGAAATAGGTTAGGAGAGACACTGCAGGAAGGAAGTAAGGAGAGACACTGCAGGAAAGAGGTAAGGAGACACACTGAAGGAAAGAGTCTAAGGAGAGACACGGCAGGAAAGAGGTAAGGAGACACACTGAAGGAAAGAGGTAAGGAGAGACACTGCAGGAAAGAGGTTAGGAGAGACACTGCAGGAAAGAGGTAAGGAGAGACACTGCAGGAAAGAGGTAAGGAGAGACACTGCAGGAAAGAGGTAAGGAGAGACACTGCAGGAAAGAGGTAAGGAGAGACACTGCAGGAAAGAGGTTAGGAGAGACACCACAGGAAAGAGGTAAGGAGAGACACTGCAGGAAAGAGGTAAGGAAAGACACTGAAAGAAAGATGTAAGGAGAGACACTGCAGGAAGGAGGCTTAGGAGAAACACTGCAGGAAGGAGGTTAGTAGAGACACTGCAGGAAAGAGGTAAGGAGAGACACTGCAGGAAGGAGGCTTAGGAGAAACACTTCAGGAAGGAGGTTAGTAGAGACACTGCAGGAAAGAGGTAAGGAAAGACACTGCAGGAAGGAGGCTTAGGAGAGATACTGCAGGAAAGAGGTAAGGAGAGACACTGCAGGAAAGAGGTAAGGAAAGACACTGAAGGAAAGATGTAAGGAGAGACACTGCAGGAAGGAGGCTTAGGAGAAACACTGCAGGAAGGAGGTTAGTAGAGACACTACAGGAAAGAGGTAAGGAGAGACACTGCAGGAAGGAGGCTTAGGAGAAACACTGCAGGAAGGAGGTTAGTAGAGACACTGCAGGAAAGAGGTAAGGAGAGACACTGCAGGAAGGAGGCTTAGGAGAGATACTGCAGGAAGGAGGCTTAGGAGAAACACTGCAGGAAAGAGGTAAGGAGACACACTGCAGGAAGGAGGCTTAGGAGAGATACTGCAGGAAAGAGGTAAGGAAAGACACTGAAGGAAAGATGTAAGGAGAGACACTGCAGGAAGGAGGCTTAGGAGAAACACTGCAGGAAGGAGGTTAGTAGAGACACTGCAGGAAAGAGGTAAGGAGAGACACTGCAGGAAGGAGGCTTAGGAGAGATACTGCAGGAAAGAGTCTTAGGAAAGACACTGCAGGAAAGAGGTAAGGAGAGACTGCAGGAAAGAGGTAAGGAGAGACACTGCAGGAAGGAGGCTTAGGAAAGATACTGCAGGAAAGAGTCATAGGAGAGACACTTCAGGAAAGAGGTAAGGAGAGACAGTGCAGGAAGGAGGTAAGGAGAGACACTGCAGGAAAGAGGTAAGGAGAGACACTGCAGGAAAGAGGTAAGGAGAGACAGTGCAGGAAAGAAGTTAGGTGAGACACTGCATGAAAAAGGCTTAAGAAAGACACTGCAGGAATAGAGGCTTAGGAGAGATACTGCAGAAAAGAGATTATATAAAGTATCTCACCCTATGACATGACTTGGATTCTCCCGCACTCGCAGACCTGTTATTGGCCCCTTTAGCTGCTCCGAGGAGAATGAGAAGGCAGTGCCCCCTCCTGCACCGTACTCCCCCACAAAGGAAGAAAGACGAGACTGTACTAAAGGAGGAGAAGAGACAAATAAAGGAGAACCCCCCGCACAGCGGCCTCACACATACTCATACACACGCACATATATATATATATATATATATATATATATAGTAAGATGGTAAAATGGTGGATGAAAGGTACCACAGCCTCCTGCCTCATATCTGCAGATTATAATGTTTAGAATGGGGGGTGGGTGGGGGGTATCTATTATTATTCATGATATTCAGTGAAGTATAAAGACTTATTTACAGACAGTGCTCATGGGAAAAAATTTAACTCATCTTGTACCAGACAAAGCCGTGTTTCCTTAAAAAGAATTAGCCCCCCCCCCCCCCCCCCTTCTAGGAATAGCCCCTTATGCAGACGGCTATCTCAGGGTTCTTGCCCCAGTCAGTACAGAGCAGGGAGCTGGTTGGCCAGAGAGACGCCATAGATGCAGTTTAGCTGGTCCCCCACCCCTTGCCCAGTATATTTATTATGTGATGTCCCAGTTCGGGATTTGCATCTCACAGTCCTGTCAGGTTGAGTCCCTGCACGTCCCCAGGACTCACCTGCAGTGTCCCCCATAATGTAAATTAGTTGTACATTGAATGTAAAGGACCTCCGATATGGTCACATGGTTATTGATCACATGATAATGGTCACATGTTAAAGTCACATGTTTGTTACCTAGAGAGCACCAGGTGACCAGGTGACCTGCAGTTGGCCTATGGGCTCCTTGCTCCGCCCCTTTATAAGAGGGGGAGGTTCTACAATCTCTGTCTTAGATCCTGAGGTCCAGTCCAGATGTCTCAGGGTCAGTGTCCAGCACATCTGGAGGCCTCAACCTAAATTACAGCCACAAGTCAGTAAGTCATCTCTGTCTGCTGTCACCATCTTCAGTCAAGTCTATTATAGTCAGCGTGGCTGCGCTAGAGTCTGTCAAAGTCACTACAAGTCCCAGCAAGGTGCGAGGTCCCCTGTGTTACTGGTCATCTCTCTGGGATCCTGACCGAGCTGTAAAGACTGTTACCATCTGTCTACCTCAGTAAAGTTACCATTAACCCTAACCTCGCCTTGGACTATTATTTTCCCTGCCTAACTAGGACTAGCGCTGCTACCGCACAGGTGGTTCCTGGTTAAAACCACACTCTGGCGTCATGAACACGAAGGGGTTAATACCTTCTGCCCCTGGGCTACAACATCTGTCGCTGGGCAATACCATCTGCCCCTACACCTCACATCGCACCCCGACACCACATATGTATATATTTATATAGAGAGAGATTTTTTCCTTATAATGGACAGCTATGCTACATCAGAGATGTGTAATGACTACTACTCACCACTAGAGGCCACTGAGGAGCCCAGGATCAGGCACAGACACAGCAGAGCCAGCATTGTGCAGGGAGGGGAGCGAAGTCCTGGAGGTGTCACTGGTCCAGAGCTATAACCCAGGAGATTAGATATATACATGGATGTACAGTGTAAAATGGTCCCACTACAGCAGAAATATACTGATAAAGATTCACTAGTGAGAGTACCCCATTATTATACTGACACACTAGTGAGAGTACCCCATTATTATACTGACACACTAGTGAGAGTGCCCCCATTATTATACTGACACACTAGTGAGAGTGCCCCCATTATTATACTGACACACTAGTGAGAGTACCCCCATTATTATACTGACACACTAGTGAGAGTACCCCCATTATTATACTGACACACTAGTGAGAGTACCCCATTATTATACTGACACACTAGTGAGAGTGCCCCATTATTATACTGACACACTAGTGAGAGTACCCCCATTATTATACTGACACACTAGTGAGAGTACCCCATTATTATACTGACACACTAGTGAGAGTGCCCCATTATTATACTGACACACTAGTGAGAGTACCCCCATTATTATACTGACACACTAGTGAGAGTACCCCATTATTATACTGACACACTAGTGAGAGTGCCCCATTATTATACTGACACACTAGTGAGAGTGCCCCCATTATTATACTGACACACTAGTGAGAGTGCCCCATTATTATACTGACACACTAGTGAGAGTGCCCCATTATTATACTGACACACTAGTGAGAGTACCCCATTATTATACTGACACACTAGTGAGAGTACCCCCATTATTATACTGACACACTAGTGAGAGTGCCCCATTATTATACTGACACACTAGTGAGGGTGCCCCCATTATTATACTGACACACTAGTGAGAGTGCCCCCATTATTATACTGATACACTAGTGAGAGTGCCCCCATTATTATACTGACACACTAGTGAGAGTACCCCCATTATTATACTGACACACTAGTGAGAGTGCCCCCATTATTATACTGACACACTAGTGAGAGTACCCCCATTATTATACTGACACACTAGTGAGAGTGCCCCATTATTATACTGACACACTAGTGAGAGTGCCCCCTTTATTATACTGACACACTAGTGAGAGTGCCCCCATTATTATACTGACACACTAGTGAGAGTGACCCCATTATTATACTGACACACTAGTGAGAGTACCCCCATTATTATACTGACACACTAGTGAGAGTGCCCCATTATTATACTGACACACTAGTGAGAGTGCCCCCTTTATTATACTGACACACTAGTGAGAGTGCCCCCATTATTATACTGACACACTAGTGAGAGTGACCCCATTATTATACTGACACACAAGTGAGAGTACCCCCATTATTATACTGACACACTAGTGAGAGTGCCCCATTATTATACTGACACACTAGTGAGAGTGCCCCCATTATTATACTGACACACTAGTGAGAGTACCCCCATTATTATACTGACACACTAGTGAGAGTTCCCCCAATTATTATACTGACACACTAGTGAGAGTGCCCCCATTATTATACTGACACACTAGTGAGAGTGCCCCCATTATTATACTGACACACGAGTGAGAGTACCCCCATTATTATCCTGACACACTAGTGAGAGTGCCCCATTATTATACTGACACACTAGTGAGAGTGCCCCATTATTATACTGACACAATAGTGAAAGTGCCCCCATTATTATACTCACACACTAGTGAGAGTGCCCCCATTATTATACTCACACACTAGTGAGAGTGCCCCCATTATTATACTCACACACTAGTGAGAGTGCCCCCATTATTATACTGACACACTAGTGAGAGTGACCCCATTATTATACTGACACACTAGTGAGAGTACCCCCCCATTATTATACTGACACACTAGTGAGAGTACCCCCATTATTATACTGACACACTAGTGAGAGTACCCCCATTATTATACTGACACACTAGTGAGAGTGCCCCCATTATTATACTGACACACTAGTGAGAGTACCCCATTATTATACTGACACACTAGTGAGAGTACTCCCATTATTATACTGACACACTAGTGAGAGTGCCCCCATTATTATACTGACACACCAGTGAAAGTGTCCACATTATTATACTGACACACTAGTGAGAGTGCCCTCATTATTATACTGACACACTAGTGAGAGTACCCCCATTATTATACTGACACACTAGTGAGAGTGCCCCATTATTATACTGACACACTAGTGAGAGTGACCCCATTATTATACTGACACACTAGTGAGAGTGCCCCCATTATTATACTGACACACTAGTGAGAGTGCCCCATTATTATACTGACACACTAGTGAGAGTGCCCCATTATTATACTGACACACTAGTGAGAGTACCCCATTATTATACTGACACACTAGTGAGAGTACCCCATTATTATACTGACACACTAGTGAGAGTGCCCCCATTATTATACTGACACACTAGTGAGAGTACCCGCATTATTACATTGACACACTAGTGAGAGTACCCCCATTATTATACTGACACACTAGTGAGAGTACCCCATTATTATACTGACACACTAGTGAGAGTGACCCCATTATTATACTGACACACTAGTGAGAGTGCCCCCATTATTATACTGACACACTAGTGAGAGTGCCCCATTATTATACTGACACACTAGTGAGAGTGCCCCATTATTATACTGACACACTAGTGAGAGTACCCCATTATTATACTGACACACTAGTGAGAGTACCCCATTATTATACTGACACACTAGTGAGAGTGCCCCCATTATTATACTGACACACTAGTGAGAGTACCCGCATTATTACATTGACACACTAGTGAGAGTACCCCCATTATTATACTGACACACTAGTGAGAGTACCCCATTATTATACTGACACACTAGTGAGAGTGTCCCATTATGATACTGACACACTAGTGAGAGTGACCCCATTATTATACTGACACACTAGTGAGAGTGCCCTATTATTATACTGACACACTAGTGAGAGTGCCCCCACTATTATACTGACACACTAGTGAGAGTGCCCCCAATATTATACTGACACACTAGTGAGAGTACCCCCATTATTATAATGACACACTAGTGAGAGTACCCCCATTATTATACTGACACACTAGTGAGAGTGCCCCCATTATTGTACTGACACACTAGTGAGAATGCCCCCATTATTATACTGACACACTAGTGAGAGTGCCCCAATATTATACTGACACACTAGTTAGAGTGCCCTCATTATTATACTGACACACTAGTGAGAGTGCCCCCATTATTATTATGACACACTAGTGAGAGTACCCCCATTATTATACTGACACACTAGTGAGAGTGCCCAATTATTATACTGACACACTAGCGAGAGTGACCCCATTATTATACTGACACACTAGTGAGAGTACCCCCATTATTATACTGACACAATAGTGAAAGTGCCCCCATTATTATACTGACTTATACTGACACACTAATGAGAGTGCCCCCATTATTATACTGACACACTAATGAGAGTGCCCCCATTATTATACTGACACACTAATGAGAGTGCCCCCATTATTATACTGACACACTAGTGAGAGTACCCCCATTATTATACTGACACACTAGTGAGAGTACCCCCATTATTATACTGACACACTAGTGAGAGTACCCCCATTATTATACTGACACACTAGTGAGAGTACCCCCATTATTATACTCACACACCAGTGAGAGTGCCCCCATTATTATACTGACACACTAGTGAGAGTGCCCCCATTATTATACTGACACACTAGTGAGAGTGACCCCATTATTATACTGACACACTAGTGAGAGTACCCCCCCATTATTATACTGACACACTAGTGAGAGTACCCCCATTATTATACTGACACACTAGTGAGAGTACCCCCATTATTATACTGACACACTAGTGAGAGTGCCCCCATTGTTATACTGACACACTAGTGAGAGTACTCCCATTATTATACAGACACACTAGTGAGAGTGCCCCCATTATTATACTGACACACTAGTGAAAGTGCCCCCATTATTATACTGACACACTAGTGAGAGTGCCCCCATTATTATACTGACACACTAGTGAGAGTACCCCCATTATTATACTGACACACTAGTGAGAGTGCCCAATTATTATACTGACACACTAGTGAGAGTGACCCCATTATTATACTGACACACTAGTGAGAGTACCCCCATTATTATACTGACACACTAGTGAGAGTGCCCCATTATTATACTGACACACTAGTGAGAGTGCCCCATTATTATACTGCCACACTAGTGAGAGTACCCCATTATTATACTGCCACACTAGTGAGAGTACCCCATTATTATACTGACACACGAGTGAGAGTACCCCCATTATTATCCTGACACACTAGTGAGAGTGCCCCATTATTATACTGACACACTAGTGAGAGTGCCCCATTATTATACTGACACAATAGTGAAAGTGCCCCCATTATTATACTCACACACTAGTGAGAGTGCCCCCATTATTATACTCACACACTAGTGAGAGTGCCCCCATTATTATACTGACACACTAGTGAGAGTGACCCCATTATTATACTGACACACTAGTGAGAGTACCCCCCCATTATTATACTGACACACTAGTGAGAGTACCCCCATTATTATACTGACACACTAGTGAGAGTACCCCCATTATTATACTGACACACTAGTGAGAGTGCCCCCATTATTATACTGACACACTAGTGAGAGTACCCCATTATTATACTGACACACTAGTGAGAGTACTCCCATTATTATACTGACACACTAGTGAGAGTGCCCCCATTATTATACTGACACACCAGTGAAAGTGTCCACATTATTATACTGACACACTAGTGAGAGTGCCCCCATTATTATACTGACACACCAGTGAAAGTGTCCACATTATTATACTGACACACTAGTGAGAGTGCCCTCATTATTATACTGACACACTAGTGAGAGTACCCCCATTATTATACTGACACACTAGTGAGAGTACCCCCCCATTATTATACTGACACACTAGTGAGAGTACCCCCATTATTATACTGACACACTAGTGAGAGTACCCCCATTATTATACTGACACACTAGTGAGAGTGCCCCCATTATTATACTGACACACTAGTGAGAGTACCCCATTATTATACTGACACACTAGTGAGAGTACTCCCATTATTATACTGACACACTAGTGAGAGTGCCCCCATTATTATACTGACACACCAGTGAAAGTGTCCACATTATTATACTGACACACTAGTGAGAGTGCCCTCATTATTATACTGACACACTAGTGAGAGTACCCCCATTATTATACTGACACACTAGTGAGAGTGCCCCATTATTATACTGACACACTAGTGAGAGTGACCCCATTATTATACTGACACACTAGTGAGAGTGCCCCCATTATTATACTGACACACTAGTGAGAGTGCCCCATTATTATACTGACACACTAGTGAGAGTGCCCCATTATTATACTGACACACTAGTGAGAGTACCCCATTATTATACTGACACACTAGTGAGAGTACCCCATTATTATACTGACACACTAGTGAGAGTGCCCCCATTATTATACTGACACACTAGTGAGAGTACCCGCATTATTACATTGACACACTAGTGAGAGTACCCCCATTATTATACTGACACACTAGTGAGAGTACCCCATTATTATACTGACACACTAGTGAGAGTGACCCCATTATTATACTGACACACTAGTGAGAGTGCCCCCATTATTATACTGACACACTAGTGAGAGTGCCCCATTATTATACTGACACACTAGTGAGAGTGCCCCATTATTATACTGACACACTAGTGAGAGTACCCCATTATTATACTGACACACTAGTGAGAGTACCCCATTATTATACTGACACACTAGTGAGAGTGCCCCCATTATTATACTGACACACTAGTGAGAGTACCCGCATTATTACATTGACACACTAGTGAGAGTACCCCCATTATTATACTGACACACTAGTGAGAGTACCCCATTATTATACTGACACACTAGTGAGAGTGTCCCATTATGATACTGACACACTAGTGAGAGTGACCCCATTATTATACTGACACACTAGTGAGAGTGCCCTATTATTATACTGACACACTAGTGAGAGTGCCCCCACTATTATACTGACACACTAGTGAGAGTGCCCCCAATATTATACTGACACACTAGTGAGATTACCCCCATTATTATAATGACACACTAGTGAGAGTACCCCCATTATTATACTGACACACTAGTGAGAGTGCCCCCATTATTGTACTGACACACTAGTGAGAATGCCCCCATTATTATACTGACACACTAGTGAGAGTGCCCCAATATTATACTGACACACTAGTTAGAGTGCCCTCATTATTATACTGACACACTAGTGAGAGTGCCCCCATTATTATTATGACACACTAGTGAGAGTACCCCCATTATTATACTGACACACTAGTGAGAGTGCCCAATTATTATACTGACACACTAGCGAGAGTGACCCCATTATTATACTGACACACTAGTGAGAGTACCCCCATTATTATACTGACACAATAGTGAAAGTGCCCCCATTATTATACTGACTTATACTGACACACTAATGAGAGTGCCCCCATTATTATACTGACACACTAATGAGAGTGCCCCCATTATTATACTGACACACTAATGAGAGTGCCCCCATTATTATACTGACACACTAGTGAGAGTACCCCCATTATTATACTGACACACTAGTGAGAGTACCCCCATTATTATACTGACACACTAGTGAGAGTACCCCCATTATTATACTGACACACTAGTGAGAGTACCCCCATTATTATACTCACACACCAGTGAGAGTGCCCCCATTATTATACTGACACACTAGTGAGAGTGCCCCCATTATTATACTGACACACTAGTGAGAGTGACCCCATTATTATACTGACACACTAGTGAGAGTACCCCCCCATTATTATACTGACACACTAGTGAGAGTACCCCCATTATTATACTGACACACTAGTGAGAGTACCCCCATTATTATACTGACACACTAGTGAGAGTGCCCCCATTGTTATACTGACACACTAGTGAGAGTACTCCCATTATTATACAGACACACTAGTGAGAGTGCCCCCATTATTATACTGACACACTAGTGAAAGTGCCCCCATTATTATACTGACACACTAGTGAGAGTGCCCCCATTATTATACTGACACACTAGTGAGAGTACCCCCATTATTATACTGACACACTAGTGAGAGTGCCCAATTATTATACTGACACACTAGTGAGAGTGACCCCATTATTATACTGACACACTAGTGAGAGTACCCCCATTATTATACTGACACACTAGTGAGAGTGCCCCATTATTATACTGACACACTAGTGAGAGTGCCCCATTATTATACTGCCACACTAGTGAGAGTACCCCATTATTATACTGCCACACTAGTGAGAGTACCCCATTATTATACTGACACACTAGTGAGAGTGCCCCCATTAGTATACTGACACACTAGTGAGAGTACCCCCATTATTATACTGACACACTAGTGAGAGTGCCCCATTATTATACTGACACACTAGTGAGAGTGTCCCATTATGATACTGACACACTAGTGAGAGTGACCCTATTATTATACTGACAAACTAGTGAGAGTGCCCTATTATTATACTGACACACTAGTGAGAGTGACCCATTATTATACTGACACACTAGTGAGAGTACCCCCATTATTATACTGACACACTAGTGAGAGTGCCCCATTATTATACTGACACACTAGTGAGAGTGCCCCCATTATTATACTGACACACTAGTGAGAGTGCCCCATTATTATACTGACACACTAGTGAGAGTGCCCCCATTATTATACTGACACACTAGTGAGAGTGACCCCATTATTATACTGACACACTAGTGAGAGTACCCCCATTATTATACTGATACACTAGTGAGAGTGCCCCATTATTATACTGACACACTAGTGAGAGTAACCCCATTATTATACTGACACACTAGTGAGAGTGCCCAATTATTATTCTGACACACTAGTGAGAGTGCCCCATTATTATACTGACACACTAGTGAGAGTGCCCCATTATTATACTGACACACTAGTGAGAGTACCCCCATTATTATACTGACACACTAGTGAGAGTACCCCCCCATTATTATACTGACACACTAGTGAGAGTGCCCCATTATTATACTGACACACTAGTGAGAGTGCCCCATTATTATACTGACACACTAGTGAGAGTGCCCCATTATTATACTGACACACTAGTGAGAGTACCCCCATTATTATACTGATACACTAGTGAGAGTGCCCCATTATTATACTGACACACTAGTGAGAGTAACCCCATTATTATACTGACACACTAGTGAGAGTGCCCAATTATTATTCTGACACACTAGTGAGAGTGCCCCATTATTATACTGACACACTAGTGAGAGTACCCCCATTATTATACTGACACACTAGTGAGAGTACCCCCCCATTATTATACTGACACACTAGTGAGAGTGCCCCATTATTATACTGACACACTAGTGAGAGTGCCCCATTATTATACTGACACACTAGTGAGAGTGCCCCATTATTATACTGACACACTAGTGAGAGTGCCCCATTATTATACTGACACACTAGTGAGAGTGCCCCATTATTATACTGACACACTAGTGAGAATGCCACATTATTATACTGACACACTAGTGAGAGTGCCCCATTATTATACTGACACACTAGTGAGAGTACCCCCATTATTATACTGACACACTAGTGAGAGTGCCCCATTATTATACTGACACACTAGTGAGAGTACCCCCATTATTATACTGACACACTAGTGAGAGTGCCCCATTATTATACTGACACACTAGTGAGAGTGCCCCCATTATTATACTGACACACTAGTGAGAGTGCCCCATTATTATACTGACACACTACTGAGAGTGCCCCATTATTATACTGACACCCTAGTGAGAGTACCCCCATTATTATACTGACACACTAGTGAGAGTGCCCCATTATTATACTGACACACTAGTGAGAGTGCCCCCATTATTATACTTACACACTAGTGAGAGTGCCCCATTATTATACTGACACACTACTGAGAGTGCCCCATTATTATACTGACACACTAGTGAGAGTACCCCCATTATTATACTGACACACTAGTGAGAGTGCCCCATTATTATACTGACACACTAGTGAGAGTACCCCCATTATTATACTGACACACTAGTGAGAGTGCCCCATTATTATACTGACACACTAGTGAGAGTGCCCCCATTATTATACTTATACACTAGTGAGAGTGCCCCATTATTATACTGACACACTAGTGAGAGTACCCCCATTATTATACTGACACACTAGTGAGAGTGCCCCATTATTATACTGACACACTAGTGAGAGTGTCCCATTATGATACTGACACACTAGTGAGAGTGACCCTATTATTATACTGACAAACTAGTGAGAGTGCCCTATTATTATACTGACACACTAGTGAGAGTGACCCATTATTATACTGACACACTAGTGAGAGTGCCCCCATTATTATACTGACACACTAGTGAGAGTGCCCCATTTTTATACTGACACACTAGTAAGAGTGCCCCCATTATTATACTGACACACTAGTGAGAGTGACCCCATTATTATACTGACACACTAGTGAGAGTACCCCCATTATTATACTGATACACTAATGAGAGTGCCCCATTATTATACTGACACACTAGTGAGAGTACCCCCATTATTATACTGACACACTAGTGAGAGTGCCCCATTATTATTCTGACACACTAGTGAGAGTGCCCCATTATTATACTGACACACTAGTGAGAGTGCCCCATTATTACACTGACACACTAGTGAGAGTACCCCCATTATTATACTGACACACTAGTGAGAGTACCCCCCCATTATTATACTGACACACTAGTGAGAGTGCCCCATTATTTTACTGATACACTAGTGAGAGTGCCCCATTATTATACTGACACACTAGTGAGAGTACCCCCATTATTATACTGACACACTAGTGAGAGTGCCCCATTATTATACTGACGCACTAGTCAGAGTGCCCCATTATTATACTGACACACTAGTGAGAGTGCCCCAATATTATACTGACACACTAGTGAGAGTGCCCCATTATTATACTGACACACTAGTGAGAGTGCCCCATTATTATACTGACACACTAGTGAGAATGCCCCATTATTATACTGACACACTAGTGAGAGTGCCCCCATTATTATACTGACACACTAGTGAGAGTGCCCCATTATTATACTGACACACTAGTGAGAGTGCCCCCATTATTATACTGACACACTAGTGAGAGTGCCCCATTATTATACTGACACACTAGTGAGAGTACCCCCATTATTATACTGACACACTAGTGAGAGTGCCCCATTATTATACTGACACACTAGTGAGAGTGTCCCATTATTATACTGACACACTAGTGAGAGTACCCCCATTATTATACTGACACACTAGTGAGAGTACCCCCATTATTATACTGACACACTAGTGAGAGTGTCCCATTATTATACTGACACACTAGTGAGAGTACCCCCATTATTATACACTTACCTGGTATCAGTCTGCAGGGATGTGACTGTGACCCTCATCATCTGTATATATAGGATCCTCTGGCATCCGGGTACCATATGGCGCCCAATATATAGTTCAGGGCAGTCACATAACCTTAACCCTATCACTGCCAACTTCTGGAGCATTTCCCTGTGTTATCTGCAATGTGCCGGAGCTGAGCGGTGCCCACAGGGTTAATGGGACCCGGAGATACAAAGGGCGCAGACAGATAAGATGTGATCCTGTGTACACTGCACCGGCCTGAACCCTCTGCCCCCCCACCCCCCCACCCCCCGGGTACAGAACATCTGGCGCCCAGCAGAACATATCACTTTATGGCGCCTCCTGTGATGTATATAATGTATATCAATGACTCCCGCACAGTACACAAGGAAATAGTATGAAGGGGCAAGAAAGTGTAACCAGAAGGTGGCGCAGTAGAGCCTGGACCCCCTGCAGGGCTATAATACCATCCATTACTATATACCATTAGGGTTGCCACCGGACCAGTACTTACCGGCACAGCCTGTATCTTGGCCACCCTGCCCACATTTTTATATTAAAAAATGCCGGCAATGCAATGACCGGTATTAAAGGGGTACTCCGGTGGAAAAGTTTTTTTTTTTTTTTTTAATCAACTGGTGCCAGAAAGTTAAACAGATTTGTAAATTACTTCTATTAAAAAATCTTAATCCTTCCAGTACTTATTAGCTGCTGAATACTACAGAGGAAATTATTTTCTTTTTGAAACACAGAGCTCTCTGCTGACATCATGAGCACAGTGCTCTCTGCTGACATCTCTGTCCATTTTAGGAACTGACCAGAGCAGCATATGTTTTCCATGGGGATTTTCTCCTACTCTGGACAGTTCTTAAAATGGACAGAGATGTCAGCAGAGAGCACTGTGGTCATAATGCCAGCAGAGAGCTCTGTGTTCCAAAAAGAAAATAATTTCCTCTGTAGTATTCAGCAGCTAATAAGTACTGGAAGGATTAAGACTTTTCAATCGAAGTAATTTACAAATCTGTTTAACTTTCTGGCACCAGATGATAAGAAAAAAAAAAAGTTTTCCACCGGAGTACCCCTTTAATCCAACCAATCCTCCAACTCCAAGGATGTTGCACCATAACCTATATCATTGTTTCCCAAATAGAGCGCCTCCAGCTGTTGCAAAACTACAACTCCCAGCATGCCCCGACAGCCAGCGGCTGTCGGGCCATGCGGGGAGTTGTAGTTTTGCAAAAGCTGGAGGCACCCTGGGTTGGGAAACACTGACCTATACTATATACTACTATAAAGTCCAACATGCTGGGAGTTGTAGTTTTGCAACAGCTGGAGGCACCCAGGGTTGGGAAACACTGACCTATACTATATACTACTATATAGTCCAACATGCTGGGAGTTGTAGTTTTGCAACAGCTGGAGGCACCTCTGGTTGAGAAACACTGACCTATACTATATACTACTATAAAGTCCAACATGCTGGGAGTTGTAGTTTTGCAACAGCTGGAGGCACCCCGGGTTGGGAAACACTGACCTATACTATATACTACTATATAGTCCAACATGCTGGGAGTTGTAGTTTTGCAACAGCTGGAGGCACCTCTGGTTGAGAAACACTGACCTATACTATATACTACTATATAGTCCAACATGCGGAGAGTTGTAGTTTTGCAACAGCTGGAGACACCCCTGGTTGGGAAACACTGACCTATACTATATACTACTATATAGTCCAACATGCTGGGAGTTGTAGTTTTCGTTTGGGGCAGCTGCTGATCCACAGGCTGTATCAGGGCATGCTGGGAAATGTAGTTAGTAACTAACTGCAACTCCCGAATTTAATTGAAAAAAAAGTGATCAAAAAGTCAAATCAAAACAAAAATGGTTCTGTTAAAAACTACAGATCGGGGCGCGAAAAATGACCCTCATACAGGCCGGATAAGGAGAAATAAAAAGTTATAGGACAAAATAAAATCAATTGGTGCAGGAAAATTTAAAAGATTTGTAAATTACTTCTATTAAAAAATCTTAATCCCTCCCTCACTTATCAGCTGCTGTATGCTCCACAGGAAGTTGTGTAGTTCTTTTCAATCTGACCACAGTGCTCTCTGCTGACACCTCTGTTCATGTCAGGGACTGTCCAGAGCAGGTTAGGTTTTCTATGGGGATTTACTCCTGCTCTGGACAGTTCCTAAAATGGACAGAGGTGTCAGCAGAGAGCACTGTGGTCAGACAGAAAAGAACTACACAGCTTCCTTGGTAGAATACAGCAGCTGATAAGTACTGGAAGGATTAAGAAGTTTTAATAGAAGTAATTTACAAATCTGTTTATCGTTCTGGAAATCAGTAGATTTGAAATAAATTGCTTTCCACCGAAGTACCCCATTAAATGTCATAATTGACTTATTTCCAAATAAGCCCCCAACACAGGTTACAGGATGTGAGAGGTCTTGGAGGGGGATAAAAGTGTGTGGAGGGCATGAGCGGGGGTCTTCTGTAACTTACAAATAGCCAAATGCCATCGCTGAAAGGACCACGGGGGATGATATTTCTTGATTTTCCGTGTATATTTTAGATATAGACAGTCTTCTTCTTTGGAGGATAACCTAAGACGCCCTTATTTAAAGGGGTACTCCACTGACATTTAGTTCTGAACGCTGTGTGCGCTCGCTGCAGGGGTCAACTATGCCCCCTCGTGACGTCACGCCCCCTCAATGCCAGTCTATGGGAACGCCCATAGACTTGCATTGAGGGGGCGTGGTGTGACATCATGAGGGGGCGTGGCGTGACATCATGAGGGGGCGTGGCCGACCCCTGCAGTACGCACACAGTGTTCAGAACTAAATGTTCTGAAAGCTGGCCAGTGGAGTACCCCTTTAAGTCTTGGTGGTGGCAGCAAATTGTTCACACTTGATCACTTTCAGAAGTGACAATTGCACTGGGATTGTGGATGTTCGTGTGTGACCGATGGGGTAGTGGAAAATATCACCCCAGCTATGTCCTTTGCCAGTAAGCATGTTGGTGGTAGTACCAGCCCTGTGGGCACCAGCCATTGTGGACTGGTTGGCACGTTCTCTGTTGTCTCAGGTGGAGAAAGAGTCTGATGCTATGATGGGGCAGACAGTGTCAGTCATGGAGGTGGATGATGTATGTTGGTGTCTGGCCCAGGACAAGCTGCTGCCTCCAACCTCGGACCTTGTATAGGATAACATTGTCCTGGCGTTACGAACTGATCAGGTACTCTTACTAACACCCCTGGCTGCCACACATGGGAACTAGGTGATAAGGAGGGGACATCGTCAAAGCAGAAGGGTAATGATGGCATTGTCAGCGATAACTATGTGGTGGCCCAGTACAGGAGGTGTTACCTGTCAGGCAGCGTCCCTTCTGTGCCCCCTGAGGTCCCTTGTACTTGTTTCCCCCCTGGACATATGTTCTGCATTGTAATGTATTATAAAATGTCTTGTTGCTTTAAGAGTTGTACCATGTGATTGTTACCCAGGAGGTACCAGTGACCAGGTGACCGCAAGAGTGACCTATGGGCTCCCTGCTAGTCTCTCCCATATAAGCCCTGGGTGGAGCTAGCTCGCTCTCTTTGGAGATAAGTCTTTGCTGAGGTCAGTCGTGTCTACTGTGTGTGTCCAGAGAGTTGGAGGCCTCAAAGTCCAGTCCTGCAGCCGCCATCAAGTCACGTAAGATAAAGTCCCAGCTTTGTCAGTCTTCAGTCAAGTCAAGTCAGTCCCTGTCATCTGTCAAGACAGCGTGGCCTGTATTACATTGTCCAGTCCTACTACAAGTCCCAGCAAACCTTAAGGTCTCTGCGTCACTGGTCACCTCCTTGGGCCCTGGCTGAACTGTATAGACTTTTCCATCTGTCTACCCTCAGTAAAGCTACCGTTGTCCGTAATTTGGCATCGGAGTCATTATTTCCCCCGTGCCTAGCCCAGGATCCAGCGGTATACCTCCAGGTGGTTTTAGGCTAAACCACGCCCTGGCGTCACGAATACAATGATGGAATGATGGTGACACTGCTGCTGCACTTGTAGGCTCCAGAAAAAGCCTTCCAGAGGAGGGACACGGTCGGGGGGGAGGGGGTGGGGTACATTCAAGTAATGTATAATACTATAATTCTTCTGTACATTCCCAGAGGAAGTAAACCAAGCACAGTGCCGGATCAGCAACCAGAAAGTAATGCAGGGCCGGGGCACAAGTACAGTGGTCCCTCAACATACGATGGTAATCCGTTCCAAATGGACCATCGTTTGTTGAAACCATCGTATGTTGAGGGATCCGTGCAATGTAAAGTATAGGACAGTGGTCTACAACCTGCGGACCTCCAGATGTTGCAAAACTACAACACCCAGCATGCCCGGACAGCCAACGGCTGTCCGGGCATGCTGGGTGTTGTAGTTTTGCAACATCTGAAGGTCCGCAGGTTGTAGACCACTGTTAGAGGACTGTCCCCGCCGCTCCGGACCGTCACCGCTTGTCACCGCTGCCCTGGATGTCGCCTTCCATCGCTGTCGCCGCGTCCCCGACGCTCCGGTAAGGACTCTGCTTCCCCGGCATCCGCTCTCTCCGTCGCCGCCATCACGTCGCTACGCACGCCGCTCCTATTTGATGACGGGACGATGTGATGACGTCGATGGAGAGCGCCGACGATGCAGGGGATCCCGAAGAGGACGCGCCGGAGCCCCGAGGACAGGTAAGTGATCATCAGCGGACCACACAGGGCACCGTAAACGACTATCCGGGGGCAGCATGAAGCAGTCTGCGCTGCCCGTTAGCCATTTATGCGATGGCCCCGACATACAAAAGCATCGTGTGTTGGTGCTGCCTTCACCATGTGATGGACTCTGAGAGTGATCGTATGCTGAAATGATTGTATGTCGGCGCCATCGTAGGTCGGGGGGTCACTGTATATATATGGTATGTCGGGGCCATCGTAGGTCGGGGGGTCACTGTATATATATGGTATGTCGGGGCCATCGTAGGTCGGGGGGTCACTGTATATATATGGTATGTCGGGGCCATCGTAGGTCGGGGGGTCACTGTATATATATGGTATGTCGGGGCCATCGTAGGTCGGGGGTCACTGTATATATATGGTATGTCGGGGCCATCGTTGGTCGGGGGGGGGGTCACTGTATATATATATGGTATGTCGGGGCCATCGTAGGTCGGGGGGTCACTGTATATATATGGTATGTCGGGGCCATCGTAGGTCGGGGGGTCACTGTATATATATGGTATGTCGGGGCCATTGTAGGTCGGGGGTCACTGTATATATATGGTATGTCGGGGCCATCGTAGGTCGGGGGGGTCACTGTATATATATGGTATGTCGGGGCCATCGGAGGTCGAGGGGTCACTGTATATATATGGTATGTCGGGGCCATCGGAGGTCGAGGGGTCACTGTATATATATGGTATGTCGGGGCCATCGGAGGTCGAGGGGGGGGGGGTCACTGTATATATATGGTATGTCGGGGCCATCATAGGTTGGGGGGTCACTGTATATATATGGTATGTCGGGGCCATCGTAGGTCGGGGGGGTCACTGTATATATATGGTATGTCGGGGCCATCGGAGGTCGAGGGGTCACTGTATATATATGGTATGTCGGGGCCATCGGAGGTCGAGGGGTCACTGTATATATATGGTATGTCGGGGCCATCGGAGGTCGAGGGGGGGGGGGGTCACTGTATATATATGGTATGTCGGGGCCATCGTAGATCGGGGGGTCACTGTATATATATATGGTATGTCGGGGCCATCGTAGGTCGGGGGGGGGTCACTGTATATATATGGTATGTCGGGGCCATCGGAGGTCGGGGGGTCACTGTATATATATGGTATGTCGGGCCATCGTAGGTCGGGGGGGTCACTGTATATATATGGTATGTCGGGGCCATCGTAGGTCAGGGGGTCACTGTATATATATGGTATGTCGGGGCCATTGTAGGTCGGGGGTCACTGTATATGTATGGTATGTCGGGGCCATCGTAGGTCGGGGGTCACTGTATATATATGGTATGTCGGGGCCATCGTAGGTCGGGGGGTCACTGTATATATATGGTATGTCGGGGCCATCGTAGGTCAGGGGTTACTGTATATATATGGTATGTCGGGGCCATCGTAGGTCGGGGGTCACTGTATATATATGGTATGTCGGGGCCATCGTAGGTCGGGGGGTCACTGTATATATATGGTATGTCAGGGCCATCGTAGGTCGGGGGTCACTGTATATATATGGTATGTCAGGGCCATCGTAGGTCGGGGGGTCACTGTATATATATGGTATGTCGGGGCCATCGTAGGTCGGGGGGTCACTGTATATATATGGTATGTCAGGGCCATCGTAGGTCGGGGGTCACTGTATATATATGGTATGTCGGGGCCATCGTAGGTCGGGGGTAATGTATATATATGGTATGTCGGGGCCATCGTAGGTTGGGGGGGTCACTGTATATATATGGTATGTCGGGGCCATCGTAGGTCGAGGGGTCACTGTATATATATGGTATGTCGGGGCCATCGTAGGTCGGGGGTTCACTGTATATATATGGTATGTCGGGGTCATCGTAGGTCGGGGGGTCACTGTATATATATGGTATGTCGGGGCCATCGTAGGTCGGGGGGTCACTGTATATATATGGTATGTCGGGGCCATCGTAGGTCGGGGGGTCACTGTATATATATGGTATGTCGGGGCCATCGTAGGTCGGGGGGTCACTGTATATATATGGTATGTCGGGGCCATCGTAGGTCGGGGGGGTCACTGTATATATATGGTATGTCGGGGCCATCGGAGGTCGAGGGGTCACTGTATATATATGGTATGTCGGGGCCATCGGAGGTCGAGGGGTCACTGTATATATATGGTATGTCGGGGCCATCGGAGGTCGAGGGGGGGGGGGGGTCACTGTATATATATGGTATGTCGGGGCCATCGTAGATCGGGGGGTCACTGTATATATATATGGTATGTCGGGGCCATCGTAGGTCGGGGGGGGGTCACTGTATATATATGGTATGTCGGGGCCATCGGAGGTCGGGGGGTCACTGTATATATATGGTATGTCGGGCCATCGTAGGTCGGGGGGGTCACTGTATATATATGGTATGTCGGGGCCATCGTAGGTCAGGGGGTCACTGTATATATATGGTATGTCGGGGCCATTGTAGGTCGGGGGTCACTGTATATGTATGGTATGTCGGGGCCATCGTAGGTCGGGGGTCACTGTATATATATGGTATGTCGGGGCCATCGTAGGTCGGGGGGTCACTGTATATATATGGTATGTCGGGGCCATCGTAGGTCAGGGGTTACTGTATATATATGGTATGTCGGGGCCATCGTAGGTCGGGGGTCACTGTATATATATGGTATGTCGGGGCCATCGTAGGTCGGGGGGTCACTGTATATATATGGTATGTCAGGGCCATCGTAGGTCGGGGGTCACTGTATATATATGGTATGTCAGGGCCATCGTAGGTCGGGGGGTCACTGTATATATATGGTATGTCGGGGCCATCGTAGGTCGGGGGGTCACTGTATATATATGGTATGTCAGGGCCATCGTAGGTCGGGGGTCACTGTATATATATGGTATGTCGGGGCCATCGTAGGTCGGGGGTAATGTATATATATGGTATGTCGGGGCCATCGTAGGTTGGGGGGGTCACTGTATATATATGGTATGTCGGGGCCATCGTAGGTCGAGGGGTCACTGTATATATATGGTATGTCGGGGCCATCGTAGGTCGGGGGTTCACTGTATATATATGGTATGTCGGGGTCATCGTAGGTCGGGGGGTCACTGTATATATATGGTATGTCGGGGCCATCGTAGGTCGGGGGGTCACTGTATATATATGGTATGTCGGGGCCATCGTAGGTCGGGGGGTCACTGTATATATATGGTATGTCGGGGCCATCGTAGGTCGGGGGGTCACTGTATATATATGGTATGTCGGGGCCATCGTAGGTCGGGGGGTCACTGTATATATATGGTATGTCGGGGCCATTGTAGGTCGGGGGTCACTGTATATATATGGTATGTCGGGGCCATCGTAGGTCGGGGGGGTCACTGTATATATATGGTATGTCGGGGCCATCGGAGGTCGAGGGGTCACTGTATATATATGGTATGTCGGGGCCATCGGAGGTCGAGGGGTCACTGTATATATATGGTATGTCGGGGCCATCGGAGGTCGAGGGGTCACTGTATATATATGGTATGTCGGGGCCATCGGAGGTCGGGGGGTCACTATATATATATGGTATGTCGGGCCATCGTAGGTCGGGGGGGTCACTGTATATATATGGTATGTCGGGGCCATCGTAGGTCAGGGGGTCACTGTATATATATGGTATGTCGGGGCCATTGTAGGTCGGGGGTCACTGTATATGTATGGTATGTCGGGGCCATCGTAGGTCGGGGGTCACTGTATATATATGGTATGTCGGGGCCATCGTAGGTCGGGGGGTCACTGTATATATGGTATGTCGGGGCCATCGTAGGTCAGGGGTTACTGTATATATATGGTATGTCGGGGCCATCGTAGGTCGGGGGTCACTGTATATATATGGTATGTCGGGGCCATCGTAGGTCGGGGGGTCACTGTATATATTATATATGGTATGTCAGGGCCATCGTAGGTCGGGGGTCACTGTATATATATGGTATGTCAGGGCCATCGTAGGTCGGGGGGTCACTGTATATATATGGTATGTCGGGGCCATCGTAGGTCGGGGGGTCACTGTATATATATGGTATGTCAGGGCCATCGTAGGTCGGGGGTCACTGTATATATATGGTATGTCGGGGCCATCGTAGGTCGGGGGTAATGTATATATATGGTATGTCGGGGCCATCGTAGGTTGGGGGGGTCACTGTATATATATGGTATGTCGGGGCCATCGTAGGTCGAGGGGTCACTGTATATATATGGTATGTCGGGGCCATCGTAGGTCGGGGGGTCACTGTATATATATGGTATGTCGGGGCCATCGTAGGTCGGGGGGTCACTGTATATATATGGTATGTCGGGGCCATCGTAGGTCGGGGGGTCACTGTATATATATGGTATGTCGGGGCCATTGTAGGTCGGGGGTCACTGTATATATATGGTATGTCGGGGCCATCGTAGGTCGGGGGGGTCACTGTATATATATGGTATGTCGGGGCCATCGGAGGTCGAGGGGTCACTGTATATATATGGTATGTCGGGGCCATCGGAGGTCGAGGGGTCACTGTATATATATGGTATGTCGGGGCCATCGGAGGTCGGGGGGTCACTGTATATATATATGGTATGTCGGGCCATCCTAGGTCGGGGGGGTCACTGTATATATATGGTATGTCGGGGCCATCGTAGGTCAGGGGGTCACTGTATATATATGGTATGTCGGGGCCATTGTAGGTCGGGGGTCACTGTATATGTATGGTATGTCGGGGCCATCGTAGGTCGGGGGTCACTGTATATATATGGTATGTCGGGGCCATCGTAGGTCGGGGGGTCACTGTATATATATGGTATGTCGGGGCCATCGTAGGTCAGGGGTTACTGTATATATATGGTATGTCGGGGCCATCGTAGGTCGGGGGTCACTGTATATATATGGTATGTCGGGGCCATCGTAGGTCGGGGGGTTACTGTATATATATGGTATGTCAGGGCCATCGTAGGTCGGGGGTCACTGTATATATATGGTATGTCAGGGCCATCGTAGGTCGGGGGGTCACTGTATATATATGGTATGTCGGGGCCATCGTAGGTCGGGGGGTCACTGTATATATATGGTATGTCAGGGCCATCGTAGGTCGGGGGTCACTGTATATATATGGTTTGTCGGGGCCATCGTAGGTCGGGGGTAATGTATATATATGGTATGTCGGGGTCATCGTAGGTTGGGGGGGTCACTGTATATATATGGTATGTCGGGGCCATCGTAGGTCGAGGGGTCACTGTATATATATGGTATGTCGGGGCCATCGTAGGTCGGGGGGTCACTGTATATATATGGTATGTCGGGGCCATCGTAGGTCGGGGGGGTCACTGTATATATATGGTATGTCGGGCCATCGTAGGTCGGGGGGTCACTGTATATATATGGTATGTCGGGGCCATTGTAGGTCGGGGGGTCACTGTATATATATGGTATGTCGGGGCCATCGTAGGTCGGGGGGTCACTGTATATATATGGTATGTCAGGGCCATCGTAGGTCGGGGGGTCACTGTATATATATGGTATGTCGGGGCCATCGTAGGTCGGGGGGTCACTGTATATATATGGTATGTCGGCGCCATCGTAGGTCGAGGGTAATGTATATATATGGTATGTCGGGGCCATCGTAGGTTGGGGGGTCACTGTATATATATGGTATGTCGGGGCCATCGTAGGTCGAGGGGTCACTGTATATATATGGTATGTCGGGGCCATCGTAGGTCGGGGGGTCACTGTATATATATGGTATGTCGGGGCCATCGTAGGTCGGGGGGGTCACTGTATATATATGGTATGTCGGGCCATCGTAGGTCGGGGGGTCACTGTATATATATGGTATGTCGGGGCCATCGTAGGTTGGGGGGTCACTGTATATATATGGTATGTCGGGGCCATCGTAGGTTGGGGGGGTCACTGTATATATATATATGGTATGTCGGGGCCATCGTAGGTCGGGGGGTCACTGTATATATATGGTATGTCGGGGCCATCGTAGGTCGGGGGGTCACTGTATATATATGATATGTCGGGGCCATCGTAGGTCAGGGGGTCACTGTATATATATGGTATGTCGGGGCCATCGTAGGTCGGGGGGTCACTGTATATATATGGTATGTCGGGGCCATCGTAGGTCGGGGGGTCACTGTATATATATGGTATGTCGGGGCCATGGTAGGTCGGGGGGTCACTGTATATATATGGTATGTTGGGGCCATCGTAGGTCGGGGGGTCACTGTATATATATGGTATGTCGGGGCCATGGTAGGTCGGGGGGTCACTGTATATATATGGTATGTCGGGGCCATCGTAGGTCAGGGGGTCACTGTATATATATGGTATGTTGGGGCCATCGTAGGTCAGGGGGTCACTGTATATATATGGTATGTCGGGGCCATCATAGGTCGGTGGTGTCACTGTATATATATGGTATGTCGGGGCCATCGTAGGTCGGGGGTCACTGTATGGATCTACGTACCCACATGGAGCGGCATCACATTCCCCCATATCAGACACACTACACTAGGAGTGCCTGGACAGTAAGAAACTTACACAATTAGTGCAACTCCCCCTCCCCCTACTAGTTTTAAAGGGGTTATCCAGGAAAAAACTTCAAAAACTGGCTCCAGAAAGTTAAACAGATTTGCAAATGACTTCTATTAAAAAATCTTAATCCTTTCAGTACTTATGAGCTTCTGAAGTTTAGGTTGTTCTTTTCTGTCTAAGTGATCTCTGATGACACGTGTCTTTGGAACCGCCCAATTTAGAAGTGGTTTGCTATGGGAATTTGCTTCTAAACTGGGTGTTTCCCGAGACACGTGTCATCAGAGATTACTTAGACAGAAAAGAACAACCTTAACTTCAGAAGCCCATAAGTACTGAAAGGATTAAGATTTTTTAATAGAAGTAATTTACAAATCTGTTTAACTTTCTGGAACCAGTTGATATATAAAAAAAAGTTTTTTCCTGGAATACCCCTTTAAATGTGCACTAGTTATGTGCTCCAAGACCCGAAGTCCCACTCCAGCTGCTGTGACCCAAGCATTCTATGGTGTAGAACTACAAGTCCCAGAGGGTCCTCAGCTCAACACGTCTGCATTCCTAGCTGAACGCTGCACATGGACACAAAGAAACAATGTATCATGGAAAATCTATTATTTATTCAGTGATTATTTTTTGGGAGAGGTGATGGTAAGGACCGCGCCATTGTGTGGTCAGTGGAGGAATAGGAAACGCCCTTTATATATGATTCTGGTGTAGATGGTTATTAGTGGGTTCTGTGCAGAGATTGGAGGAGTAGAATATTGAGAAAAGAACTGATATTCCTTTATGGATCCAGTTCTAGATCATTCTTGGATTAACCCCGTTGAGGGTCCCGTCATTTTGGGTAATTTTTTATAGGGTTGAACCCCCAATGGAAACCGATGCTGGTTATAACCGATGTATAGCGGCCGCTCACATTGCGGAGGACGGAGCCGTCAGGTGGGGGGAAATCATTGAAGCTGTTGCCGGAGGGTTGTCCAAATTTCAATATTCTCCCGCGGCTTGTCACAAACATCAGCTCATTGACATTTGGGCTCACCTTCCCCGAAACTTGGGTGATGTTCTCGCTCTCATGCAGTAAGATCTCAAGGAGCGTTCCTGATGGATTCCCGTAGTAAGGTCCCCAAATACCACCATACTGGAACTGGATCCTGGAGAAGACAAGAAGATGAAAAAGAGACACTGCAGGAAAGATGCTCAGAAGAGACAATCAGCAATAAAGAGAAAAGAAACACTCTGTAGGTAGAATGTTCTGCATTTAGGGAAGAGAGAACCACAGACTCCTGTGCAGTCATTGTGTGCAGTCTCTTCCTCCTGTGCAGTCATTGTGTGCAGTCTCTTCCTCCTGTGCAGTCATTGTGTGCAGTCTCTTCCTATGTACAGTAATTGTGTACAGTCTCTTCCTCCTGTGCAGTCAATGTGTGCAGTCTCTTCCTCCTGTGCAGTCAATGTGTGCAGTCTCTTCCTATGTGCAGTAATTGTGTGCAGTCTCTTCCTCCTGTGCAGTCAATGTGTGCAGTCTCTTCCTATGTGCAGTAATTGTGTGCAGTCTCTTCCTCCTGTGCAGTCAATGTGTGCAGTCTCTTCCTATGTGCAGTAATTGTGTGCAGTCTCTTCCTCCTGTGCAGTCAATGTGTGCAGTCTCTTCCTATGTGCAGTAATTGTGTACAGGTTATTCCTCCTGTGCAGTCAATGTGTGCAGTCTCTTCCTATGTGCAGTAATTGTGTGCAGTCTCTTCCTCCTGTGCAGTCAATGTGTGCAGTCTCTTATTTACCATGTGTGGTGGCCCAGTACAGGAGTTGTTATGACATACCCTTGCTTCCATCAGCCTCCTGCAGTGTCCCCTGCCCCCCCCTGTATCTGTTTATAGTAATTATATATAATCCCTATATGTAAGAGCGCTATACCTTTAAGACTGTTTACCATGTGATTTGTCATGTGATTGTTACCCAGGATGTATCAGTGACCAGGTGACTTGGGGGACCAATGGGACCCCACCAGAGCCTCCCCCATATAAGCCCTGGGTGGAGCCCCTGCTCTCTCTTAGTTTTTGCTGAGGTGCAGTCAAGCCGAGCCTAAGTGAGTGTCCAGAGTCATAGGAGCCTCAAGTCCACAGGAGCCACAAGCTACAAACCTGCAAGTAACCACGGTCACAGTCTTGTCAGTCACAAGTCAGTCAAGTCAAAGTCATCTGTCTAGTCCACGTGGCCTGCACTAAATTGTCCACCTCTACTACAAGTACCAGCAAACCCTTAAGGTCTCTGAAGTCACTGGCTACCTCCGTGGCCCACGGTTGAACTCTATAGACTTTTCCACCTGTTTAACCTCAGTAAAGCTAACATTATCTGTAACTTGGCGTCGGAGTCATTATTGCCCCAGTACCTAGCCCAGGATCCAACGGTATACCTTCAGGTGTTATTGAGGATAAACCATGCCCCGGCGTCACAAATACAACAGGTTAATGCCATCTGCCCCTAGGGTAATTCCATCTGCCTTTGCATCACGCCCTCTACCACACATTTTATAGGACTGCACTTATGGCAATGGTTCCCTAGTACTGGGCTGTAGAGAGAAGGACATGGAGACAGACTTGGGTCAGTCTATAGCCAGGAATGGGACTCAGGTTATATAAGGGTCTTCACTATAGGGTCTATAAGAGTTCAGGGACAGCATGGCCAGTGAGTGCACCAGCTGGGGACATACAAAAAAGAAAATCTCCAGAGGTAATAGAACAGCAATACACAGATCAGAATCTTCAAGACAGATCTCAAGAAAGGCAATTCACACTCAAGAGAAAGAGCAGTGTGATCCCGACTTAAGAGTAAGGAGCAGTCTGAGAGAACTGTCACTGTGTGCGGTCTGTTCTTCCAGTGAAGTCATTATATGCAGTCTCTTTCTCCTGTGCAGTTACTGTGTGCAGTCTCATCCTCCTGTGCAGTTACTGTGTGCAGTCTCATCCTCCTGTGCAGTCACTGTGTGCAGTCTCATCCTCCTGTGCAGTCATCATGTGCAGTCTCATCCTCCTGTGCAGTCACCATGTGCAGTCTCATCCTCCTGTGCAGTCACCGTGTGCAGTCTCATCCTCCTGTGCAGTCATCATGTGTAGTCTCATCCTCCTGTGCAGTCACTGTGTGCAGTCTCATCCTCCTGTGCAGTCATCATGTGTAGTCTCATCCTCCTGTGCAGTCACTGTGTGCAGTCTCATCCTCCTGTGCAGTCATTGTGTGCAGTCTCATCCTCCTGTGCAGTCATTGTGTGCAGTCTCATCCTCCTGTGCAGTCACCGTATACAGTCTCATCCTCCTGTGCAGTCACCGTGTGCAGTCTCATCCTCCTGTGCAGTCACCTTGTGCAGTCTCATCCTCCTGTGCGGTCACCGTGTGCAGTCTCATCCTCCTGTACAGTCACCATGTGCAGTCTCATCCTCCTGTGCCATCACCGTGTGCACTCTCATTCTCCTGTGCAGTCACCATGTGCAGTCTCATCTTCCTGTGCAGTCATCATGTGTAGTCTCATCCTCCTGTGCAGTCACCGTGTGCAGTCTCATCCTCCTTTCCAGTCACTGTATGCAGTTTCTGCAACTAAATAACATCATGCAGCACTAATAATATCTCCGAGCAGGACCAAATACCAAAGTGCGCCCTAATGAAGTCAGAACAAAATACTTCCCCAGCTAAAAAAATACCACCAGTTCAGCATAAAGTAAGTGTCCAGAAGTGTCAAATGCCACAGTATAGCACAAAATACCTCTCCAGGAGTGCTAAACAGATAATGCAATACAGCACAAAATACCTCCTGCCAGTGATAAACAAACTCACAGTACCACATAAAATACATCTCAAGGAGATCAATGCACTACAGAACAGCACAAAATACCTCTCCAGCATTATTAAACAAATACCATAGTGCAGCACAATATACCTCTTCAGCAGAGCCAAATACTGCAGTGTGGCACAAAAAAGTTGTCCAACAGTGCTAAACAGAAACCGCAGTGCTGTACACAGTACCTCTCCAGTAGCACTAAATACCACAGTACAGCACAAAATACCTCTCCAGCAGTGCCAAATAAACACTGGAGTGCAGCACAAAATACCTCTCCAGCAGTGCTAATTAATACCAAAGTGCAGCACAACTGGTAACAGTACTGTCCCCATCCCCCTTCCCTTTTTCCTATTGCCTTCCTAATCCCTTCTCACCTCTCCTCCTCCATATTTAACCCATACATTCTCCCACAAGCATTCCTTCCCAGACTAGAAGCACAAGAGATACTGAAGATGGGATAGAGGGAGGCAGATGGGCTCTTAGCTCTTCAGTAGCTCCCCTGTAGTCTCCATGCTCTCATCCCTCAGGGTGCAGGACCTGTGAAATCATGATCAGGTCACCATGATGCAGGTCCTTTACCCATTCTATCCACAGAGACTACACTGGTGATCATGACTGGTACGTTCAGTGTTCTGATACCAGTATGCTGCCTTTATAGGTGCCTGCTCAGAGTGTCAATACACCGCAACAAGCAGACACACTGAAGCGATGTGCGAGTTGCTGCGCATGCGCTGTTTACTAGCACACATCGCGGCCGCTCCACTGTTCTATGAGCTAGGCCAAGAGCTGCCACGATGTGTGAGTTTACTGTGCATGCGCCAGGCAAATCGCACATAGCAGTGTGTCTGCTCGTAGCAGAGTATTGCCGCTCCGAGCAGGCACCTGTAAAGGTAGCATACAGTGATCCTTCAGCGGCGGATCCGCTGCATAATGCGTGTGAACTTACCCCTAGTCTTTGCTGAGGTCCAGTGCAGTCAAGTCCTAGGAGTGTGTCTGGAGTCCATAGTAGACCTCAAGTCAGTCCAGCAGCCACAATTGTACAAGTAAGCTACAACCAGAGCATTGTCTCAAGTCAAGTCAGCTAAAGTCATCTGTCTTAAGTCAGCGTGGCCTGCACCACAATTGTTCAATGCAAGTTCCAGCAAACCCTAAGGTCTCTGAAGTCACTGGTCACCTCGGTGGGCCTGGCTGAACTGTATAGACTGTTCCATCGGTCACTAAGTAAAGCTACCATTGTCCATAACTTGGTGTTGGAGTCATTATTGCCCCCGTGCCTAGCCTAGGATCAAGCGGGATACCTTCGGGTGGTATTCAGGATAAACCACGCCCTGGCATCACGAATACAAGGGATTGATGCCATCTGCCCCTAGGGTAATTCCATCTGTCCTACATCACACCCTCTACCACATATGTATATATATAGTATCTCACCCTAAGATATTACTTGGATTCTCCCGCACTCGCAGGCCTGTTATTGGCCCATTTAGCTGCTCCGAGGAGAATGAGAAGGCAGTGCCCCCTCCTGCACCGTACTCCCCCACGAAGGAAGAACGACGTGACCGCACTACAGGAGGAGAAGAGATGATTAAAGGAGAACTCCAACACATCCAGATGTATTATACCCATATATTATATACACATCCAGATATATTATACCATACAGTGGGGATCAAAAGTTTAGGCACCCCAGGTAAAAATGTGTATTAATGTGCATAAAGAAGCCAAGGAAAGATGGAAAAATCTCCAAAAGGCATCAAATTACAGATTAGACATTCTTATAATATGTCAACAAAAGTTAGATTTTATTTCCATCATTTACACTTTCAAAATAACAGAAAACAAAAAAATGGTGTCTGCAAAAGTTTGGCCACCCTGCAGAATTTATAGCATACACTGCCCCCTTTGCAAAGCTGAGACCTGCCAGTGTCATGGATTGTTCTCAATCATCATCTGGGAAGACCAAGTGATGTCAATCTCAAAGGTTTTAAATGCCCAGACTCATCTGACCTTGCCCCAACAATCAGCACCATGGGTTCTTCTAAGCAGTTGTCTAGAAATCTGAAAATAGTTGATGCTCACAAAGCTGGAGAAGGCTATAAGAAGATAGCAAAACCTTTTCCGATGTCAATATCCTCTGTTCGGAATGTAATTAAGAAATGGCAGTCATCAGGAACAGTGGAAGTTAAAGCAAGATCTGGAAGACCAAGAAAAATATCAGACAGAACAGCTCGCAGGATTGTGAGAAAACAATTCAAACCCCACGTTTGACTGCACAATCCCTCCAGAAAAATCTGTCAGACACTGGATTTGTGGTACACTATTCCACTATAAAGAGATACTTGTACAAATATGGTCTTCATGGAAGAGTCATCAGAAGAAAACCTCTTCTACGTTCTCACCACAAAAATCAGCGTTTGAACTTTGAAAATGAACATATACAAGACAAGGCTGATGCAGTTTGGAAACAAGTTCTGTGGACCGATGAGGTTAAAATTTAACATTTTGGCCGTAATGAGCAAAGGTACGTTTGGAGAAGAAGGGGAACAGAATTTAATGAAAAGAACCTATGTCCAACTGTTAAGCATGGGGGTGGATCAATCATGCTTTGGGGTTGTATTGCAGCCAGTGGCACAGGGAACATCTCACGAGTAGAAGGAAAATGGATTCAATAAAATTTCAGCAAATTTTGGATGCTAACTTGATGCCATCTGTGAAAAATCTGAAGTTAAAGAGAGGATGGCTTCTACAAATGGATAATGATCCTAAACACACCTCGAAATCCACGGGGGATTACATCAAGAGGCGTAAACTGAAGGTTTTGCCATGGCCTTCACAATCTCCTGACCTCAACATAATTGAAAATCTATGGATAGACCTTAAAAGAGCAGTGCATGACAGACAGCCCAGAAATCTCAAAGAACTGGAAGACTTTTGTAAGGAAGAATGGGCAAAGATACCTTAAACAAGAACTGAAAGACTATTGGCTGGCTACAAAAGCGTTTACAAGCTGTGATACTTGCCAAAGGGGGCAGGACAAGATATTAACTCTGCAGGGTGCCCAAACTTTTGCAGACACCATTTTTTTGTTTTCTGTTATTTTGAAAGTGTAAATGATGGAAATAAAATTTTTGTTGACATATTATAAGAATGTCTAATCTGTAATTTGATGCCTTTTGGAGATTTTTCCATCTTTCCTTGGCTTCTTTATGCACATTAATAAATATTTTTACCTGGGGTGCCCAAACTTTTGATCCCCACTGTATATTATATACACATCCAGATATATTATACCTATATATTATATACACAGCTCATATATTGGGATTACACAGGATGAGTGAAATTATTTCTGCCGATTATGAACATAAATAAAAGCAACAGGTCACAGGGAAAAGTGTAATGACCATCACTCACCACTAGAGGCCACTGAGGAGCCCAGGATCAGGCACAGACACAGCAGAGCCAGCATTGTGCAGGGAGGGAAGCGAAGTCCAGGGGGTCACTGGTCCAGAGCTATAACCCGGAAGATGTAATATGTGATATATTATTATACATAACAGGGATGTGGGGTGATATATCAGAAGTGACCACACTTTCTCAACATAAGCAGGCCCCTGCAGTAGTAGCAGGCCTCAGTAGGTAGTAACAGCCCCCTGCAGTAGTAGCAGCCCCCTGTAGGTAGTAACTGCCACCTGTTGGTAGTACCAGTCCCCTGTCACCTGAAGCAGCAGCAGCTACCTGTAGTACCAGTCCCCTGTAGTAGCAGATCCTCTGTAGATAATACCAGTCCCTTGCAGTAGCAGCAGCCACCTGTAGTAGGAGATCCACTGGAAGAAGTAGCAGTCCCCTGTAGTAGCAGCTCCCCCTTAAAGTAGTAGCAGTCCCCTGTAGTAGCAGCATCTCCATGTAGTAGCAGCCCCCTGTAAGTTGTAGCAGCTACTCTATAGGTAGCAGCAGCCCCCTTGTAGTAGCATCTACTCTATAGGTAGCAGCAGCCCCCCTGTAGTAACAGCTACTCTATAGGTAGCAGCAGCCCCCCTGTAGTAACAGCTACTCTATAGGTAGCAGCAGCCCCCCTGTAGTAGCAGCAGATCTTATGTAGTAGTAGCAGCCCCCCTGTAGTAACAGCTACTCTATAGGTAGCAGCAGCCCCCCTGTAGTAACAGCTACTCTATAGGTAGCAGCAGCCCCCCTGTAGTAGCAGCAGCTCTTATGTAGTAGTAGCAGCCCCCCTGTAGTAACAGCTACTCTATAGGTAGCAGCAGCCCCCCTGTAGTAGCAGCTACTCTATAGGTAGCAGCAGCCCCCCTGTCGTAGCAGCAGCTCTTATGTAGTAGTAGCAGCTCCCCTGTAGGTAGAAGCAGCTCCCTGTAGGTAGCAGCCCCCTGAAGTTGTGGCCCTCAGTAAGTTGTGGCAGCCCCCTGTAGGTAGCAGCCCCCCTCCTCCCGTAGTACCAGCAGCTCTTCTATAGTAGCATCCCCCTGTAAGTTGTAGCAGCAACCTGTAGTGGAATCTACTTTGTAGATAGCAGCAGCCTCCTGTCATAGCAGCAGCTCTTATGTAGTAGTAGCAGCTCCCCTGTAGGTAGCAGCAGCCCCCTGTAGGTAGCAACCCCCTGATGTTGTGGCCCCCAGTAAGTTGTGGCAGCCCCCTGTAGGTAGCAGCCCCCCCTCCTCCTTTAGTACCAGCAGGTCTTCTGTAGTAGCAGCCCCCTGTAAGTTGTAGCAGCCCCTGAATTGGCAGCTACTTTATAAATAGCAGCAGCCTCCTGTTGTAGCAGCAGCTCTTCTGTAGTAGCAGTTCCCCCTATAGGTAGTAGCAGCCCCATGTAAGTTGAAGAAGCCCCCTGAAGTAGCAGCTACCCTGTAGGTAGCAGCAGCCCCCTGAGGTAGCAGAAGCTCTTCTGTAGTAGCAGTTCCCCTGTAGGTAGCATCAGCCCCCTGTAGGTAGCAGCAGCTCCCTGTAGGTAGCAGCAGCCCTCTGTAGGTTGTAGCAGCCTCCTGTAGTAGCAGCAGCCCCCATGCTCTGTTAAAGTGACAGAACAGAGTGCTGCTCCATTTAAGTGGCCTGACAGATTGGGGTCTGGAGGTGAGTGGCACGTGGCTTGTGAGTAGTGGTTTGACCACCCCTATGATATACTGACAATGATGAGAGTACCCCGAAGCTGGTAATGAATTTATCATGGCCGGGGTGATATACTGGGAGCCATACTGGGCCCATCTGCTTCCTGGGTCAGTGTGACCCCTATATATAATGTCCCCGTCCAGTCCTAGAGGTGGAGGATGAGACACTTACCTGGTCTCAGTCTGCAGGGATGTGACTGTGACCTTTATCATCACCTGTTTATATAGGATCCTCTGGCACCTATCATATATAGCGGAGGGCAGGGCAGTGACATCACCTTAACCCCATCACTGCCAACTTCATGAGAGTTTCTTACCTGTAGTATCTGCAGTGTGTGGGAGATGAGCGGTGCCCGCAGGGTTAATGTGACCCCGGAGAGACAAAGGGCACAGACAGAACATGTACTATGTGTAATATAAT
The DNA here is from genome assembly GCF_029499605.1 of Hyla sarda. Lineage (NCBI taxonomy): Eukaryota > Metazoa > Chordata > Amphibia > Anura > Hylidae > Hyla > Hyla sarda. The sequence continues at coordinate 226,429,762 of NC_079196.1, forward strand.
CTGGTATAAATCCCCCAGCGCTTCCTGATACTATAAATTCCTTTTATTAAATCAAACATAAAAGCTTGTAGAAACTTTTTGTCGTAACCAGACTGCGTGTTCATCCCCTGGATATACATATTATGCTGGAAGAACGTTCATTGGGCTGTCAGTCCCCTTTCTAGCTTCACCACATATACATGCACACTCGCCTTGGCTGAGCATGCATGTATCTTTTTTTTTTCTTCTTTTTTTTTTACTTCTTCTTAAAGGGGTACTCCACTGGAAAATATAATTATTATTTTTTTTTAATCAACTGGTGCCAGAAAGTTAAACAGATTTGTAAATGATTTCTATTATAAAAATCTTAATCCTTCCAGTACTTATCAGCTGCTGTTATGCTCCACAGGAAGTTCTTTTCCTTTTGAATTTCCTTTCTGCCTGACCACCGTGCTCTCTGCTGAAACCTCTGTCCATTTTAGGAACTGTCCAGAGCAGGATAGGTTTGCTATGGAGATTTGCTCCTGGTCTGGACAGTTCCTAAAATGGACAGAGGTGTCAGCAGAGAGCACGGTGGTCAGGCAGAAAGGAAATTCAAAAAGAAAAGAACTTCCTGTGGATCATACAGCAGCAGATAAGTACTGGAAGGATTAAGATTTTTTAATAGAAGTATTTTGTAAATCTGTTTAACTTTCTGTTAGCAGTTTATTTAAAAAAAAAAAATGATCATGTTTTCCAGTGGAGTACCCCTTTAACTACTTTAACCCCAATTGTTCCTTTCCATCGCCCTAACTTTTCCTTCCCAGGCTACATTACATTTTAAATTTAACCCTTATTTTTTAAATCAGGGTGCTGCCAGCTGTTGCAAAACTACAACTCCCAGCATGCCCGGACAGCCTTCGGCTGTCCGGGCATGCTGGGAGTTGTAGTTTGGCAGCAGTTGGCGGTGCCCTGGTTGGGACACACTCTATAATACAGTACTTTTGACTATGATGACGGAGCAACAGTGAGAAAGTTAAACAGATTTTTAATAATTTTTATGTAAAAATCTTAATCCTTCCAGTATTTATCAGCTGCTGTATGCTCCACAGGAAGTTGTGTAGTTCTTTCCAGTCTGACCACAGTGCTCTCTGCTGACACCTCTGTCCATGTCAGGAACTGTCAAGAATCCCCATAGCAAACCTCTCCTGCTTTGGACAATTCCTGACACGGACAGAGGTGTCAGCAGAGAGCACTGTGGTCAGACTGGTAAGAACTACACAACTTCCTGTGGAGCATACAGCAGCTAATAAATTCTGGAAGGATTAAGATTGTTAAATAGAAGTCATTTACGAATCTACCTTTCAGGAGTCAGTTTATGTGAAAAAATTTTTTCCCCCTCTGGAGTACCCCTTTATGCATTGGCTTTCAGTTTGTTTGCTTTGGTTTATTGGGTGTGGAGGATGAACGGCACTTAATATAACAGGATTAGTGAATTTTTTTTGTAGATGGAATTGCATAAGAAGTAGCCAGGAAACAGTGGAGCAAACAAAAACAAAGGAACCAAGAGAATAGACGTACATGTCAACAATAGAGGGCGAGTGGCCTGGGAAGAAGGTCAAGGGGGGAACTGAGGCCAGAAACCAACACAGATATATGGTGAACTAAACCAGAACCTAACAGTAATCTATGTACAGTATATAACATTCAGAGTGTGTATATGTAGGTATGTGTGTGTATGTAGGTATGTGTGTTTATGTATCTGTGTGTATATCTATGTATGTGTGTTTATGTATCTGTGTGTATATGTATGTGTGTGTATGTATGTAGATATGTATGTGTGTATGTATGTGTATGTATGTACTGTATGTGTGTGTTTATGTATCTGTGTGTACATGTATGTAAGTGTGTATGTATGTGTGTGTATGTATATGTGTGTATATGTATGTATGTATGTGTGTATGTATGTGTGTAGATATGTATGTGTGTATGTATGTACTGTATGTATGTGTGTTTATGTATCTGTGTGTACATGTATGTAAGTGTGTATGTATGTGTGTGTATGTATATGTGTGTATATGTATGTGGGTGTATGAGTGTGTGTGTGTCTATCTATCTGTATGTATGTGTATGTATGTATGAGTGTGTATGTATGTATGTATGTGTGTGTATGTGTGTGTGCATGTATGTGTGTGTATGTATATGTGTGTATATGTATGTGGGTGTATGAGTGTGTGTCTATCTATCTGTATGTATGTGTATGTATGTATGAGTGTGTATGTATGTATGTGTGTATGTGTGTGTGCATGTATGTGTGTATGTATATGTGTGTATATGTATGTGGGTGTATGAGTGTGTGTCTATCTATCTGTATGTATGTGTATGTATGTATGAGTGTGTATGTATGTATGTATGTATGTATGTGTGTATGTGTGTGTGCATGTATGTGTGTGTATGTATCTGTCTGTATATGTATATGTATGTATGTGTGTTTATGTGTGTATGTGTGTGCATGTATGTAAATATGTATGTGTGTATGTATGTATGTATGTGTATGTATGTATGTATATATGTATGTGTGTATGTATGTATGTGTGTATGTGTGTGTGCATGTATGTGTGTGTATGTATCTGTGTGTATATGTATGTATGTATGTGTGTTTATGTGTGTATGTGTGTGCATGTATGTAAATATGTATGTGTGTATGTATGTATGTGTATGTATGTACTGTATGTAGGTGTGTTTATGTGAATTAAGGTAGAAGACAGACATGGTCGCACATCTACAATCTTGTATAATGATCTGATTGCTTCTCAGCATAATTTCAAAAACTAACAGGTTGTTAGTATATACGTTTTGATCAAAAAGTACAAGACCACTCGCCACGTCAAGGCCACCTATTTAGAGTGGGTCCCTAACGTCCCTAGCATAAAATGGTGTAGCACTGGGCGGCGACCACCACCACCACCAGTGCCCACAGGGGGAACGACCCACTGGCAGAGCGGTCCCAATGCCACTCAAACCAGTCAATGGGTCGCACCTCCCCACAGACACGGCACCACGGCAGCAACAGATGCCGCACAGCACCACACCAGTGTGAACAGGGTGCTACAGCTCACTTACCATGCTCTCCCAGTCAGACTGGGAGGCTGCTAGGAAAGTATGTATCTGTGTGTACATGTATGTATGTGTGTGTATGTGTATATATGTATGTGTGTATGTGTGTGTGCATATGTATGTATGTGTGTATGTATGTGTGTGTGTGTGTATGTATGTATGTGTGTATGTGTATATATGTATGTGTGTGTATGTGTGTGTGCATATGTATGTATGTGTGTATGTATGTATGCATGTGTGTGTATGTATGTATGTGTGTGTATGTATGTATGTGTGTGTGTATGTATGTGTATGTATGTATGTATGTATGTGTTTGTGTATGTATGTATGTGTGTATGCATGTGTGTGTATGTATGTATGTGTGTGTATGTATGTGTATGTATGTATGTTTGTGTATGTATGTATGTATGTATGTATGTGTGTGTGTATGTATATGTGTGTGTATGTATGTGTGTATGTATGTATGTGTGTGTATGAGTGTGTGTCTATCTATCTGTATGTATGTGTATGTATGAGTGTGTTTGCATGTATGTGTGTATATGGATAAATGTGTGTATGTATATGTGTGTATATGTGTATGTAGGTATCTATGTGTTGTGAGAAGGTGAAGGGCATTGTGGTTGGTGGGCGGTATGTGTCACCAAGGCTTATCCAATGTCTGTGCTGCGATGCAGACTGACACTGTGGCTGTAGTATGGCTGGAAGGCCAATCCGGGACGGCTCTTACCGGGAATGACCAAGTGCAGGGTGGGGGTCATTCCCCACAATCCAGGCCGTCTTTTGTTGGCCTTAAAGGCAGCCTGCTCCACCAGCTGAGGGGGATTTGCTAGTTGCAGCTGTGGTAGCCCTTGGGGGGTATAGTGTAGTTGGGGTGTTGCTGTGTTGGAATATGAGGGGTTTAAATGAACCCCTCATATTCCAACACAGCAACACCAGGGTGAGGGTTAATACGCTGAGGTAATTGCTAGGCCTATCGCCACCCTTCCCAGAAACGATAGGTGCATGCAGAAATGATTGTCCACGGCAGTGCTGAACTTGCAGGAACTTTACTGATGAGTTGCGGTCCATTCAGTAACGGTAACAGTCTTAGTAACAGAGTCTATTATCAGCGTGGCAGGGACTGACAGTTGCTTAGGACCGATAAGTTATCCTGAGATTAGTAGAACTAGCTTTTGCAGAGATCCACTGGATTTAGGGGTCTTTTTAGGTCCAGTGATCTTGCGGAGTAACAGGGAACTGAAGTAACTCACAGTTTTGGAATGATGGCCGTTGCCGCAAGGCTTTGGACTAGTGGTTGCCGATGACAGCTGCTCAGATCCGTCCTCATCAGCAGCCCACGAGGAAAGAGAGAGATTAATGGCCGCCGCTCCCTTATATGGGCAGGGCCGTTTTGGATTGGTCCATGTCAGCTGTCACTCACCGTTACATAGGATGGTGGGTGATCACCTGACTGCCTCCAAAGGTCCTTGAGTAAAAACCACAGAGTTCTGGAACGCTTCACGTGACCCGCAAGTCCTGCGACACTAACAACAAGGTAAGTACATTTATATACATATAGACAATTAGAATTTGAATAATTTAAATTATTAAAGGGGTGACTAGGGGCTAACTATAGATGAGGATCCCACTGGTACCTAGGGACTCTGACTTTGGGGACCTCACCACAAGGTAACGGATGCAATCTGGTACCGGGACACCACACAGCTCACACTGCCAGAGAAAGCTGAGTGTGGAGTTCTTCCCTGCATTTGCTCCAAGGGTGGGAGCTGGTCAGCTGACTGCCTGGAGGCCTGGAAAAGACTTGCTTAATGCCGCATGGCATGGACTCAGGTGTGAACAAAGACCTAAGGAATACAGGTGGACTTTTGTTACTTTTTCCTTTGTTCTGCATGTAAAGACTGTTTGCTTTGTGAATAAAACACTGTGTGAATAAAACACTGAACTTTGAGTTAAAAAGTCCTGTTTCCGTGCCTCTATACTACAACCGCACCTGTCTGTAAGAGCGAGTCATCACAGTGTGTATGTATGTTTGTTTTTATGTGTGTGTATGTATGTGTGTATGTTTCAACATCTATTTAAAACAGCTGTAAATATTTTGATGAAACTTGGTCACATTTTACAAAAAATATAGGATGGCTAACTTGTCTAAAGTCCCCTGCAAATCTCCACAAGCTCCGCCCCCTGCATCTTCTGATGTTTCCCAATTCAGCTCACAAGCCACGGCCTTCCCACAAGCAATGCCACTTCTATTATCAGCCCTTTTTTTTGTTCCAGATCAAGGCCGAAAATACTATTTCTTTAACCAAAATCTCTTCATCTCTGCTCAGCCCCACCTTACTCTACAGGCTCTGCATCTCCAAGTGAATGTGTCAGTCCAGGTACAAGCCACACCCCCTCCCACACACCACGCCCCCTCGCCCTACAATCTATTCATCACAGGTCAGCCCTACCTGAGGACGAGATAGGAGGAGGGCATATTAGGTCGGGATAGGAGGATGAGATAGGAGGAAGGGATATGACAGTGGTCCCTAACCTTGTAGAGGTCCTGAACCCCACCAGTTTCATATGCGCATTCACCGAACCCCTCTTAATTGGAAAAATAAAATATGATTTTTTCTAATTCAAAACATAGGAGGTATATATTTATACATAGGAGGTATATATTTATACATAGGAGGTATATATTTATACATAGGAGGTATATATTTATACATAGGAGGTATATATTTATACATAGGAGGTATATATTTATACATAGGAGGTATATATTTATACATAGGAGGTATATATTTATACATAGGAGGTATATATTTATACATAGGAGGTATATATTTATACATAGGAGGTATATATTTATACATAGGAGGTATATATTTATATATAGGAGGTATATATTTATACATAGGAGGTATATATTTATACATAGGAGGTATATATTTATACATAGGAGGTATATATTTATACATAGGAGGTGTATATATATTTATACATAGGGGCACAAAATGAACAAAACCATTAAAGAACAAAACCATTAAGACACATTAGGCGCAAGCAGTGTTCCCCCACACATTAGGCGCAGGCAGTGTTCCCCCACACATTAGGCGCAGGCAGTGTTCCCCTACACATTAGGCGCAGGCAGTGTTCCCCAACATTAGGCAGAGTTCCCCCACATTAGGCAGGCAGTGTTCCCCCACATTAGGCAGAGTTCCCCCACATTAGGCAGGCAGTGTTCCAGCACATTAGGCAGAGTTCCCCCACATTAGGCAGGCAGTGTTCCCCCACATTAGGCAGGCAGTGTTCCCCCACATTAGGCAGAGTTCCCCCACATTAGGCAGGCAGTGTTCCCCCACATTAGGCAGGCAGTGTTCCCCCACATTAGGCAGGCAGTGTTCCCCCACATTAGGCATGCAGTGTTCCCCAACATTAGGCAGGCAGTGTTCCTCCACATTAGGCAGGCAGTGTTCCCCCACATTAGGCAGGCAGAGTTCCCCAACATTAGGCATGCAGTGTTCCCCCACATTAGGCATGCAGTGTTCCCCCACATTAGGCAGGCAGTGTTCCTCCACATTAGGCAGGCAGTGTTCCCTCACATTAGGCAGTGTTCCCCAACATTAGGCAGGCAGTGTTCCCCCACATTAGGCATGCAGTGTTCCCCCACATTAGGCAGGCAGTGTTCCTCCACATTAGGCAGGCAGTGTTCCCCCACATTAGGCATGTAGTGTTCCCCAACATTAGGCAGGCAGTGTTCCTCCACATTAGGCAGGCAGTGTTCCCCCACATTAGGCAGGCAGAGTTCCCCAACATTAGGCAGGCAGTGTTCCCCCCACATTAGGCAGGCAGTGTTCCCCCACATTAGGCAGGCAGAGTTCCCCAACATTAGGCATGCAGTGTTCCCCAACATTAGGCATGCAGTGTTCCCCAACATTAGGCATGCAGTGTTCCCCCACATTAGGCATGCAGAGTTCCCCAACATTAGGCATGCAGTGTTCCCCCACATTAGGCAGACAGTGTTCTCCCACATTAGGCAGGAAGTGTTCCCCCACATTATGTAGGCCAGTGGTCTTAAACCTGCGGACCTCCAGATGTTGCAAAACTACAACTCCCAGCATGCTGGGAGTTGTAGTTTTGCAACATCTGGAGGTCCACAGGTTGAAGACCACTGATGTAGGCAGTGTTCCCCCACAGACATACAGCCTCCAGCCATATACAGTGTATGCCTGTGTACTGCCCACTTCAGTGCTCCGACCACCGCCCCGGCTATAGCAGTAGGTCTCGGGACCCGTGGTCGGAGCACTGAAGATAACGTGCCGCTGGTCACTTACCAAGCTGGCCAGCGCGCGTCTTCCTCCTTCTCTATCCTCCGGTCCTCGGCGGCTTCATTTCCATGGGCGCACGCATGGGATGTCAGTGACGTCCTGCCGTGCGCTATATCCCGGCGGCCCTGCGTCTTTAAACTTAACGTGGGGCCGCAGGGAGTTAATAGTGATGGGGGGAATTGCCCCGTCACTACAGGATGGGCAAACACCGGCTCTGCTCGGGGCCCCGGGCCAGCTCAGGGCCCCAAGCAATTGCTTGGTTTGCCTGTCCTCTTGCGACCTCCCCCGCCGAACCCCCGGGACTGACTCACGGAACCCCTGGGGTTCAATCAAACCCAGGTTAAGAACCACTGGGATATGAGGACTGGATATGAGGACAGCAGGGGCGGAGCTATAGGGGATGCAGATATAGCAGTCGCATCGGGGTCCTGGTGCCTAAGGGGGCCCCAAAGCAGATCTGCCCCATAAAAGACCAGTGTTATAGTTGGCACAACGGGGTCCTATTGTAAATTTTGCATCAGGGCCCAGAAGTAAAAAATTACGCCTCTGGAGGACACAATTAAAGGAAAGAATATTAGGCCGGGATATGAGATCGAATTATGAGGACAGGATATGAGAAGAGGATATTAGGCCGGGATATCGGGTCAGCTTTATATGTATGATCAGCTTTATATGTATGATCAGCTTTATATGTATGATCAGCTTTATATGTATGATCAGCGTTATATGTATGATCAGCTTTATATGTATGATCAGCTTTATATGTATGATCAGTGTTATATGTATGATCAGTGTTATATGTATGATCAGTGTTATATGTATGATCAGCGTTATATGTATGATCAGTGTTATATGTATGATCAGCGTTATATGTATGATCAGTGTTATATGTATGATCAGCTTTATATGTATGATCAGCTTTATATGTATGATCAGCTTTATATGTATGATCAGCTTTATATGTATGATCAGCTTTATATGTATGATCAGTGTTATATGTATGATCAGCTTTATATGTATGATCAGCTTTATATGTATGATCAGCGTTATATGTATGATCAGCGTTATATGTATGATCAGCTTTATATGTATGATCAGTGTTATATGTATGATCAGCTTTATATGTATGATCAGCTTTATATGTATGATCAGTGTTATATGTATGATCAGCTTTATATGTATGATCAGCTTTATATGTATGATCAGTGTTATATGTATGATCAGCTTTATATGTATGATCAGCTTTATATGTATGATCAGCTTTATATGTATGATCAGCTTTATATATATGATCAGCTTTATATGTATGATCAGTGTTATATGTATGATCAGCTTTATATGTATGATCAGCTTTATATGTATGATCAGTGTTATATGTATGATCAGCGTTATATGTATGATCAGCTTTATATGTATGATCAGCTTTATATGTATGATCAGTGTTATATGTATGATCAGCGTTATATGTATGATCAGCTTTATATGTATGATCAGTGTTATATGTATGATCAGCTTTATATGTATGATCAGCTTTATATGTATGATCAGCTTTTTATGTATGATCAGCTTTATATATATGATCAGCTTTATATGTATGATCAGTGTTATATGTATGATCAGCTTTATATGTATGATCAGCTTTATATGTATGATCAGTGTTATATGTATGATCAGCGTTATATGTATGATCAGCTTTATATGTATGATCAGCTTTATATGTATGATCAGTGTTATATGTATGATCAGCGTTATATGTATGATCAGCTTTATATGTATGATCAGTGTTATATGTATGATCAGCTTTATATGTATGATCAGCTTTATATGTATGATCAGTGTTATATGTATGATCAGCGTTATATGTATGATCAGCTTTATATGTATGATCAGTGTTATATGTATGATCAGTGTTATATGTATGATCAGTGTTATATGTATGATCAGTTTATGTGTATGATCAGCTTTATATGTATGATCAGCTTTATATGTATGATCAGCGTTATATGTATGATCAGTTTTATATGTATGATCAGCTTTATATGTATGATCAGCTTTATATGTATGATCAGCTTTATATGTATGATCAGCTTTATATGTATGATCAGTGTTATATGTATGATCAGCTTTATATGTATGATCAGCTTTATATGTATGATCAGTGTTATATGTATGATCAGCGTTATATGTATGATCAGCTTTATATGTATGATCAGTGTTATATGTATGATCAGTGTTATATGTATGATCAGTGTTATATGTATGATCAGTTTATGTGTATGATCAGCTTTAGTCCTTGTGTATCTGTGTATATCAGCTGCGTTTTGTAAATCAACTGGGGCCAGAAAGTTAACCAGATTTATAAATTACTTCTGTATAAAAATCTTAATCCTTCCAGTACTTATTAGCTGCTGTATGCTCCACAGAAAGTTGTGTAGTTCTTTTCTGTCTGACCACAGTGCTTTGTGCTGACACCTCTGTCCATGTCAGGAACTGTTCAGAGTAGGAGAGGTTTGCTATGGGGATTTGCTATGGGGATTTGCTATGGGGATTTGCTATGGGGATTTGCTTGTATTATGGACAGTTCCTGACACGGACAGAGAGGGCAGCAGAGAGCACCGTGGTCAGACTGGAAAGAACTACACAACTTCCTGTGGAGCATACAGCAGCTGATAAGTACTGGAAGGGTTAAGGTTTTATATCGAAGGAATTTACAAATCTGTATAACTTATGGCCCCAGTTGATTTGGATACATTTCTGTCTATATGATATAACAAACCTAAGAGCCTCGGTTTGTTGGCCAAGAGCGCTGCCACAACCTTCTTTTTGTATACATTGGGGAGATTTATCAAAACCTGCGCAGAGGCAGAGTGGTGCAGTTGCCATAGTAACCAATCAGATTGTTGCTTTCATTCTTCATAGGACATTTAAAAAATGAAAGAAACAATCTGACTGGTTGCTATGGGCAACTGGTTAACATTTCCTCTTCACAGGTTTTGATGAATCTCCCATATAATGTTTGTTGGTTCGGTCCAGCCAGTCCCCCTCTTCTTTATTCTATTCCCCAGGTGGTCTTACCCAAGTTGGGCAGATTCTCCAGCCAGAGGTTTTGTTGCCGGGCAGAAAAGATCCAATGGTTGCAGCTCATTGGATGAATAGTTAGAGCGGGAAACCAGCCATCCATATATATATAGGTCCTGAGGAGAGGTTCCCTGTCAGTGTGGGGATGTGTGAGAAGACCGAGGAAGCGCCTACCCACCCGCCACTTTCGGTATTTTAGTCGCAGTCCTTAATAGTGGGGTTAAGTCACTGCTGAGAGGACATGGACTCTAGGCAGGTGGAGCAGATTAATAAGGTATTTATGGTTTTATTAAAATGGTTATTGAGGGAGATTTATCAAACCCTGTCCAGAGGAAAAGTTGGTGAGTTGCCCATAGCAACCAATCAGATCGCTTCTTTCATTTTTCAGAAGCCTTTTCAAAAATGAAAGCAGCTATCTGATTGGTTGCTATGGGCAACTCCGCAACTTTTCCTCTGGACAGGTTTTGATAAATGTCCCCCATTGCTCTTTTATTGGTCATTGTATTCTTGGTTATTATATTCATGGCTATGATATTCATGGTTATTATATTCATGGTTATATTGGTTATTATATTCATGGTTATTATATTCATGGTTATTATATTCATGGTTATTATATTCATGGCTATTATATTCATGGTTATTATATTCATGGTTATTATATTCATGGTTATTATATTCATGGTTATTATATTCATGGTTATTATATTCATGGTCATTATATTCATGGTTATTATATTCATGGTTATTATATTCATGGTTATTATATTCATGGCTATTATATTCATGGTCATTATATTCATGGTTATTATATTCATGGCTATTATATTCATGGCTATTATATTCATGGCTATTATATTCATGGTTATTATATTCATGGTCATTATATTCATGGTTATTATATTCATGGTTATTATATTCATGGTTATATTGGTTATTATATTCATGGTTATTATATTCATGGTTATTATATTCATGGTTATTATATTCATGGTCATTATATTCATGGTTATTATATTCATGGTTATTATATTCATGGTTATATTGGTTATTATATTCATGGTTATTATATTCATGGTTATTATATTCATGGTTATTATATTCATGGTTATATTGGTTATTATATTCATGGTTATTATATTCATGGTTATTATATTCATGGTTATTATATTCATGGTTATGATATTCATGGTTATATTGGTTATTATATTCATGGTTATTATATTCATGGCTATTATATTCATGGTTATTATATTCATGATTATTATATTCATGGTTATTATACTCATGGTTATATTGGTTATTATATTCATGGCTATTATATTCATGGTTATTATATTTATGGTTATTATATTTATGGTTATTACATTCATGGTTATTATATTCATGGTTATTATATTCATGGTTATTATATTAATGACTATTATATTCATGGTTATTATATTCATGGTTATTATATTCATGGTTATTATATTCATGATTATTATATTCATGGTTATTATATTCTTGGTTATTATATTCATGGTTATTACATTCATGGTTATTATATTTATGGTTATTATATTAATGACTATTATATTCATGGTTATTATATTCATGGTTATTATATTCATGGTTATTATATTCTTGGTTATTATATTCATGGTTATTATATTCATGGTCATTATATTCATGGTTATTATATTCATGGCTATTATATTCATGGTTATTATATTCATGGTTATATTGGTTATTATATTCATGGTTATTATATTCATGGTTATTATGTTGGTTATTATATTCATGGTTATTATGTTGGTTATTATATTCATTGTTATTATGTTGGTTATTATATTCATGGTTATTATATTAATTATTATATTCATGGTTATTATGTTGGTTATTATATTCATGGTTATATTGGTTATTATATTCATGGTTATTATATTGATTATTGTATTCATGGTTATTATGTTGGTTATTATATTCATGGTTATATTGGTTATTATGTTGGTTATTACCGGTATATTCATTGTTATTATGTTGGTTATTATATTCATGGTTATTATATTGGTTGTTATATTCATGGCTATTATATTCATGGTTATTATATTGGTTATTATATTGATGGCTATTACAGTATATCTATGGCTATTATATTCATGGTTATTATATTCATGGTTATTATATTCATGGTTATTATATTCATGGTTATTATATTCATGGCTATGATATTCATGGCTATTACCGTATATAGTTTTTTTTATATTCATGGCTATTATATTCATGGTTATTATATTTATGGTTATTATATTCATGGCTATTATATTCATGGTTATTATATTCATGGTTATTATATTAATGATTATTATATTCATGGTTATTATATTCTTGGTTATTATATTCATGGTTATTACATTCATGGTTATTATATTCATGGTTATTATATTCATGGTTATTATATTCATGGCTATTATATTAATGACTATTATATTCATGGTTATTACATTCATGGTTATTATATTCATGGTTATTATATTCTTGGTTATTATATTCATGGTTATTATGTTGGTTATTATATTCATGGTTATTATGTTGGTTATTATATTCATGGTTATTATGTTGGTTATTATATTCATTGTTATTATGTTGGTTATTATATTCATGGTTATTATATTAATTATTATATTCATGGTTATTATGTTGGTTATTATATTCATGGTTATTATATTCATGGTTATTATATTCATGGTTATTATATTGATTATTGTATTCATGGTTATTATGTTGGTTATTATATTCATGGTTATATTGGTTATTATGTTGGTTATTATATTCATGGTTATATTGGTTATTATGTTGGTTATTACCGGTATATTCATTGTTATTATGTTGGTTATTATATTCATGGTTATTATATTCATGGTTATTATATTGATGGCTATTATATTCATGGTTATTATATTGGTTATTATATTGATGGCTATTACAGTATATCTATGGCTATTATATTCATGGCTATTATATTGTTTTTTTTATATTCATGGCTATTATATTAATGGTTATTATATTCATGGCTATGATATTCATGGCTATTATATTGTTTTTTTTTATATTCATGGCTATTATATTCATGGTTATTATATTCATGGTTATTATATTCATGGTTATTATATTCATGGTTATTATATTGATTATTATATTCATGGTTATATTGGTTATTATATTCATGGTTATTATGTTGGTTATTATATTCATGGTTATATTGGTTATTATGTTGGTTATTATATTCATGGTTATTATGTTGGTTATTATATTCATGGTTATATTGGTTATTATGTTGGTTATTATATTCATGGTTATTATGTTGGTTATTATATTCATGGTTATATTGGTTATTAATGTTTATTATATTCATGGTTATATTGGTTTTTATATTCATGGTTATTATATTCATCTAGCGAGAGAGCTGGACAATTCCGGCTCCCTGCATGAGTGCAGGTGTCTCCTCTCGGCTTTTCAGCTAAACTGCGGACCATGGAACCAGATGACTTTCGATCTATGGGCAGTTTATTGGTGACATGACCGCTAGGTAAAGCATTTTCTCCACAGGCACACTGTAATATCTAAGGCAAGCATGTCAAACTCAAAGGCTAAACAAGGTTTAAGTTTATGTGGGCCGCATCCAAAAAAGGATGTAGTAACACCGGCCCTTGAATTCTGGGAGCATGACGTGAGCGAACGTCAATACGAGGCCCCCACATTAGGTGCAGTATAGTTCCCCACATTAGGTGCAGTATAGTTCCCCCACATAAGTTGCAGTATAGTACCCCACATAAGTTGCAGTATAGTTCCCCACATTAGATGCAGTATAGTTCTCCCCACATTAGGTGCAGTATAGTTCTCCCCACATTAGATGCAGTATAGTTCTCCCACATTAGGTGCAGTATAGTTCTCCCCACATTAGATGCAGTATAGTTCTCCCACATTAGGTGCAGTATAGTTCTCCCCACATTAGGTGCAGTATAGTTCTCCCCACATTAGATGCAGTATAGTTCTCCCCTCATTAGATGCAGTATAGTTCTCCCCACATTAGATGCAGTATAGTTCTCCCCACATTAGATGCAGTATAGTTCTCCCCACATTAGATGCAGTATAGTTCCCCCACATTAGGTGCAGTATAGTTCCCCCATATTAGGTGCACTATAGTTCCCCACATTAGGTGCAGTACAGTTCCCCCACATTAGGTGCAGTATAGTTCCCCACATTAGGTACAGTATAGTTCCCCCACATTAGGTGCAGTATAGCTCCCCACATTAGGTGCAGCATGTTCCCCCACATTAGGTGCAGTATAGTTCCCCCACATTAGGTGCAGTATAGTTCCCCCACATTAGGTGCAGTATAGCTCCCCACATTAGGTGCAGTATAGTTCCCCCACAGACAAACAGCCTTCAGCCATATACAGTGTATGGCTGGAGGCTGTATGACTGTGTACTTCCCTACTTCAGTGCTCTTACCACCACTCCTCTGGTCCGCCAATAGCAGTAAGTCCCGGGACCGGAGGAGCGGTGGTCTGAGTACTGAAGCTGGTCACTTACCATGCTGGTAAGCGCACGTCTTCCACCTCCATGTTCCGCTCCTCCGCGCCTCCGTTGCTATGGGTGAACGCACAGGGCTTCCCTCTGCAATTTTAAACTTAACGCGGGGCCGCTGAGAGTTGACGGGGGCGTCCCTGTGTCCTGAAAACATCTTTCAGGACACAGGGATTCCCTTAATAGTGATGGGGGGATCCGCCACTGCAGGGCAAGCACCGGCTCTGCTTGGGCCAGAAAGATATTCATTGTGGGCCGCATGTTTGACACCCATGATCTGAGGTCTACTCTGCATTGATTTTCCTCTTCAGGATATGTAGGGACAGACTTTTTTACAGGTCCTGTTGGTCACCACCTTTCATCTTACTAAGATCTATCATTTCATGTCGGTCCTATATTATCTATTGTGTATATACCCCCCTGATGACGCCACTATAATATTCAGTGGTAGAAAACGCATTGGAGGTATTTAGAGGGGATTTATTGACACGAATAGGTGGGGAAAGCTGTGGATAAATGGTTGTGCCATGTAACATATATACATGCATCTGGTTCCGGCGCTGGCTCAGTTCCCCGTTTACTCAGTGTAGTAACAGTGGTCCTGTGTCTCAGTCTTTTGTCGGTATAGAGAAAGCAGGCGGTCTTTAGGGGGGCACCTGCCATATTACTCCTCCATCTATTGTCCTCTACTACCAGTCCCCTGTGCTATATACTGAGGATATTCAGGTTGTATACATATTATTTGTGTTGTGGGGACAGGACTGTATTGATTTAACATTCTTGTTGTATGATAGGTTGATAACCTGAGTATTTGTGGAGGCAGGTGCCCTGGGTGGGGTTTCTCCCCTTCTTTTTGGTAGGGGGTTCCCCCCCCCTCGTTTGTGCAGTGGCCAATTGGGCCTTTTTTAAATTGGTTTTAACTGTATTGTCTGCTTTTTGTACTATTTATATGTAATAAAGATATACTTTTTGGATTACAGTTATTGTGGGTGTGCATTATATTGCGTATCTCTCTTTCTTTTTGTGTAGTTTTTGTCGGTATAGGACATGGCTGGCCTGGCCAACAGGTGTCTGGGCACCAAGCCAATCAGCTACAGCGC
The DNA here is from genome assembly GCF_029499605.1 of Hyla sarda. Lineage (NCBI taxonomy): Eukaryota > Metazoa > Chordata > Amphibia > Anura > Hylidae > Hyla > Hyla sarda. The sequence goes on from NC_079196.1 coordinate 226,445,902, forward strand.
TGGCAGCCACGCTTCCTGGGGCGGGCTATTTAAATTCCTCTCTTTCCCTCAGTCTCTGTCTGTGTTTGTTGAATTCTTCCTGCACTCACGTTCTTACTGTATATTCTGCTGACCTTTTTACCTGTAACCTTACTATCCCTTTTCCTTATGTTTTGTACTGCTATCTTAGTTCCTGACTTCTGGCCTGTCCCTGATTAACCCTTCATTTGCTGTTTTGGTACCTTTTTGCTGGGCTAGGACTGACTAGGACTGGCAGACTATTCTTGACGCCCTTGCACTTGGTCTGGTGCAGGGACCGACACCAGGGGCCGCAGTTTATAGCGCAAGTAGGAAGGGACAGTGGTTTAGACTTGCATCAGGGTTGCACTGCTCTCTACCCCAGATGTGACATGTTATTTTTTAATTAAAAAATTTGGTAAATGGAAGGTTGGGCTGGGACGGTGTCATGCTCCTTTTAGGCCTGAGTAGACCAATATTTTATTGTGTTTTAGGCCCATATTGGATTGTGTTTACTTATGTTCTAAAACTGCCCCATGTGTTAGGGTGCATTCACACCACGTTTTTGCAACACAGTTCCCGTATACGTTTTCAATTTGAAAACCATATGGAACCGTATTGAAAACCGTATGCATTGACTCTCCATTGAAAATCGTATGCCAAATGATCCATCTGGTTGCATCCGTTTTGCATCTTGTACTGTTTTGTCTGTTTTTTTCCCCGTACTCAATAACCATAGCCTACCACAGTTTTTGGTCCGGGTGAAAAACAGTATTGAGACGGTTTCATCCGGTTTGCACCATACGATTTTTGACTTTGCACAGTTTTTTTTTCTTGGAATTTCAATCAAACAAGTGAAACTTTATTCATAATGGAGTGAAAAGTTAAAAACTCATACGTCATTTTTTAAAACCGTATAAGGTTCTTAACTTTATACGGGTTAAAATTTGTACACACGTTTTGATACAGTTTAGTACGGTTTTGAGGAATTCGTTTTTCATCAAAAACCTAATACGTATTAGGAACTGTATTGCAAAAACGTGGTGTGCACCCTTACTCTGTTTGATCACGGTATATAAGTGAGATTTTTTTCACATTTAATTAATACTTTTAGTATGAGACTTTATGCATAGTTTTTCATTACAGATCCAAAATACGTTCCCTTCAGTGAAGTAAATAGCGGGAATCGCGCTGTCGGTGACGTACATGTGCTTTCTGTGTTCTTTGAGCTTTGTTTTTGTTTCGTTTTTTTGTTCTTATGACAATGGAGAGTCAATCCTAAGTATGTCAGCTGAATTCCTGATTGTTGAAAGGAAGTTACGTGTAGAAATGTTTCTTTTGTTTAGTCTGTATACAAAATTGGAAAAGGCATTCAAGCCGAAATGCGCCTTGTGTGTAAATTCTAGGTGTGAATAAATCCTAAATGCATACAAAAATATAGCTTGTGCCGGGATTCTTTTCTTGTGTTGAAAGTGAGATTGGCCTTTTGTCTACTCCCCCTTATCTCCCTGTCGTGTCCGGTGTGCATATAGCTTTTGGAGTAAATAACACATTCGCACCTTCATGTCCAATCAGACTCGCTGTCTGAAAAAATAGCAGGAGGGATTTTTAACAAAAGGATGATATTCTGAACAAATATCCCATTTCCAAGAGTTAAAACAGCCTATAGTGATACCTATTGCAGGGAGGGTCATTCTGAAGAAATATTCAGAATCAGCGCATTTCATGCTCCTCGGAGAGACCAAATTTGATGGGCCTAAGATAGTGGAAGGAGGAGATACTAGGTTGTGGCATCGTGCATGTCCCAGACTAGTCAAGTGAGGTTTCCTGATGGATAAATACCGGAAAATATCATGAGTTGGGTGAAATAAATGAACCATGTGCCCACGGGCACCATATCATTTTCTGAACTCAGGTCGAAATGGAACTGCTCTGGCCAAGCCCCTTAAAGGGGTACTTTGGCCCTGAGACATCTTATCGTGGGGGTCCTGCCGCTGGACCCCTGCAATCTTGTATTCACCACCCACCTGTTTGAGCTGCACGCCACGGTGCCAGCTCACAAACAGTTGGCTGGCGACCATGGGGCCGGAGTATTGTGATGTCACGACTCCGCCCTGTGTGACTTCACCCCCGCTATGCAAGTCTATGGGAGGGGCGTGACGGCCGTCACGCCCCTCCCATAGACTGCATAGCGGGGGCAGATGATGACGTCACATGGGGGCGGAGTCATGACGTTGTGCTTAACACAAGCGGGGTTCTTCTGTAACTTCCAAACAGCTAAATACTATCGCTGAAAGGACCTCGGATCTGCTTAGTTTGTGTTACTAATGTTCATTTTATAGATATCTGGGCTGGAGAGATATGGATAGTCTTCTTATTTGGAGGCTACCCTAACAGACCCTTATTGGCAGTACCAGCACTGTGGGCACCAGCCAAGTGCCAAGGTCGAGTACAAGTAGTGGCAGCAACCAAGTGCCTGGTAGTAGCCGCCGCATGAGCATAACAGAGTTGTCCATCTCCTCCAGAGGATGTGTTGCTTCGGAGGATACGGCCATTGTGCACTGGTTTGCTCAGTCTGATGCTATGATGTTGCTGATGCCAGGGTCAGTCATGGAGGTGGATTATGTGAGTTTAAACTGGATGTGGGAACCAGGTGAGGAGGAGTTGAGCCGAAGTAGGGCCAGAACATCAGAAAAACATCTTAGGCCGCCTGCTGGCATAGTCAGCTCAGAGACACATGATGGTGAAACTGCTGATGCACTTGTAGGCTCCAGAAAAAAGCCTTCCAGAGGAGGGACATGGTCAGGTGGTGGTGTACATTCAAGTAATGTATAATACTATAATTCTTCTGTACATTCAAGTAAACCAGGCACAGTGTCGGATTAGAAAGTAATAAAGGCCAGGGCACAAGTTTAGGAACTACGGCTCTATATAACCACATAGAGCGGCATCACAATTCAACCCAAAGGGCACCCAATTGCCACATATCAGACACACTACACTAGGAGCGCCTCAGGGGTCCGAGACTTACACAATTTGTGCAACCCATCCTAGTTTCAAATGTGCACTAGTAATGTGCTCCAAGGCCAAAAATCCCACTCCAGCTGCTGTGACCCAAGTATGCGATGTTCAACTACAAGTCCCAGTTGGTCCTCAGCTCAAAACCTCTGCATTCCTAGCTGTACCCCACACATCTACACAAAGAAAACAATGTATCATGGAAAAGCTATTTATTTAGTGATTATTTTAGAGAGTTGATGGTAAAGACAGTGCCAATGTGTGGTCAGTGCAGGATTAGGAAACACCAATTATATACAGTATTATATATTCTGTGGACAGTTGTCAGTGGGTCGTACCAATACTGGGCTACATGGTGGCAGCTTCTACAGGGTGCAGAGTAATTGGAGAAGTAGAATGTTGAGAACTGATATTCATGGTTGAACAGATCTATGGAATCAGTCGAAGATATATCACCATCAATTGATCAGGTTCTGGGACCTTCAAGATCATTCTTGAATTAACTGCTGTTAAAGGTCCCATCATTTGGACTCCTCTTTAACTTGGGTTGACCCCCCAATGGAAACCGATGCTGGTTATAACAGATGTATACCGGCCACTCACGTAGCGGAGGACGGTGCCATCAAACAGGGGGAGATCATTGAAGCTGTTGCCGGAAGGTTGTCCAAATCTAAATATTCTCCCGCGGCTTGTCACAAAGATCAGCTCATTGACATAGGAGGCCACCTTCCCCGACACTTGGGTGATGTTCTCGCCCCGATGCAGTAAGATCTCAAGGAGCGTTCCTGATGGATTCCCGTAGTAAGGTCCCCAGGTGCCACCATACTGGAACTGGATCCTGGAGAAGACAAGAACATGAAAAAGAGACACTGCAGGAAAGATGCTTGGAAGAGACATTCTATAAAAGAGACACTCTGTAGGGAAGGTGTCCTACAGCTAGGGAAGAGAAAACTGTTTATCTTCCACAAAGATGTAGATGAATGAGTTAATCACTATCAATTAATAAAAACCTCACCCATAACTGGGGCCGCATCTGAATCCCAGACTCCTGTTCAGTCACTGTGTGCAGTCTCTACCACCTGTACAGTCACTGTGTGCAGTCTCTACCACCTGTACAGTCACTGTGTGCAGTCTCTACCACCTGTACAGTCACTGTGTGCAGTCTCTACCACCTGTACAGTCACTGTGTGCAGTCTCTACCACCTGTACAGTCACTGTGTGCAGTCTCTACCACCTGTACAGTCACTGTGTGCAGTCTCTACCACCTGTACAGTCACTGTGTGCAGTCTCTACCAACTGTACAGTCACTGTGTGCAGTCTCTTCCTCCTGTGCAGACACTGTGTGCAGTCTTTTCCACCTTTGCAGTTTATTGTGTGCAGTCTCTTCTTCCTGTGCAGTCTCTTCCACCTTTGATGTGATTGTGTGTAAAATCATCTTCCTTCTGTGCAGTTTATGTGCAGCCTCATCTTCCTGTGCAGTTTATGTGCAGCCTTATCTTCCTGTGCAGTTTATGTGCAGCCTTATCTTCCTTCTGTGCAGTTTATGTGCAGCCTCATCTTCCTGTGCAGTTTATGTGCAGCCTTATCTTCCTGTGCAGTTTATGTGCAGCCTTATCTTCCTTCTGTGCAGTTTATGTGCAGCCTCATCTTCCTGTGCAGTTTATGTGCAGCCTCATCTTCCTGTGCAGTTTATGTGCAGCCTCATCTTCCTGTGCAGTTTATGTGCAGCCTTATCTTCCTGTGCAGTTTATGTGCAGCCTTATCTTCCTGTGCAGTTTATGTGCAGCCTTATCTTCCTGTGCAGTCATTGTGTGCAGTCTCTTCTTCCTGTGCAGTCATTGTGTGCAGTCTCTTCTTCCTGTGCAGTCATTGTGTGCAGTCTCTTCTTCCTGTGCAGTCATTGTGTGCAGTCTCTTCTTCCTGTGCAGTCATTGTGTGCAGTCTCTTCTTCCTGTGCAGTCATTGTGTGCAGTCTCTTCTTCCTGTGCAGTCATTGTGTGCAGTCTCTTCCACCTTTGCTGTGATTGTGTGTAAAATCATCTTCCTTCTGTGCAGTTTATGTGCAGCCTTATCTTCCTGTGCAGTTTATGTGCAGCCTTATCTTCCTGTGCAGTTTATGTGCAGCCTTATCTTCCTGTGCAGTTTATGTGCAGCCTCATCTTCCTGTGCAGTTTATGTGCAGCCTCATCTTCCTGTGCAGTTTATGTGCAGCCTCATCTTCCTGTGCAGTTTATGTGCAGCCTCATCTTCCTGTGCAGTTTATGTGCAGCCTCATCTTCCTGTGCAGTTTATGTGCAGCCTCATCTTCCTGTGCAGTTTATGTGCAGCCTCATCTTCCTGTGCAGTTTATGTGCAGCCTTATCTTCCTGTGCAGTTTATGTGCAGCCTCATCTTCCTGTGCAGTTTATGTGCAGCCTTATCTTCCTGTGCAGTTTATGTTCTGCCTCATCTTCCTGTGCAGTTGATAAGTATCTCATCCTCCTGTACAGTCACTGTGTGCAGTCTCTTAGTCCTGTGCCTTGGCCATTTGTGTACTAGTTTTCTCCTATTGTTAGTTCTTGGGACAGAAAGTAGCTGTCTTCAGGAAGCACCACTGTCAGGCTTATCGAGCAGGTTTTTTTAAAAAACCTTTTTTTAACCAGGTACATATGGAGATGTTGGGGTCCTCACCAGTAAGAAAATGCTACCATGCAGCACCAAATACCACCTTGCAGCACCCATATTGTTACAGCAGTGACAGCCAAGTACAATCAAGTAGCACACGTAATACCCCTAGAAACACCAAATACCAAAGTGCACCCCAATGCAGATGACTAAATATACCTCTCCAGCATCAATTACCACAGTGCAGCAGAAAATACCTCTCCAGCAGTGCTAAAAAAAATACCACAGTGCATTACAAAATATCTCCCCAGTAGTGCTAAACAAAAAGCTTGGAGCACAACTTAAGTCCCCAGAAGGGCTAAATACCACAGTACAACACAAAATACCTCTCTATAAGTACTAAACAAATTCTACAGTGCAGGACAATATACATTTCCAGCAGCTCTACATAAATACCATAGTGCAGCACAACATACCTCTTCACCAGTGACAAATACCACAGTGCAGCACAGCATACCTCTTCAGCAGTGACAAATACCACAGTGCAACACAACATACCTCTTCAGCAGTGACAAATACCATAGTGCAGCACAACATACCTCTTCAGCAGTGACAAATACCACAGTGCAGCACAACATACCTCTTCAGCAGTGACAAATACCACAGTGCAGCACAACATACCTCTTCAGCAGTGACAAATACCACAATGCAGCACAAAATAAATCTCTAACATTGCAAAACACCACAGTACAGCACACATTACATTTCAAGCAGCTCTGAACAAATACCATTGTGCAGCAAGACATACCTCTCCAGCAGTGACAAATACCACAGTGATGCACAAAATACCTCTCCAGCAATGACAAATACCACAGTGCAGCATAAAGTAATATTTCTCCAACAGCATAAAATGCCACATTGCAGCACAACATGTTTCTCCAGCAGTGCTAAACACAAAAGTGAAGCAAAACATACCCCTCAAGCAGCGCTAAATAAACACCACAGTGCAGCACGACTTGGTAACAGTGCTGTCCCCATTCTTCCCTTTCCCCTCTGGCAGATTAATTTTGATATTCGAAACTCTTCCCCCCCCCAATAGCAGCATTGCCTTCCTAATCCCTTACTGGCAGCAGTATTTAACCCATACATTCTCCCACAAGCATTCCTTCCCAGACTATAAGCACAAGAGATACTGGAGATGGGGTAGATTGAGGCTGATGGGCTCTTCGCTCTTCAGTAGCTCCCCTGTAGTCTCCAGGCTCTCATCCCTCAGGGTGCAGGACCTGTGAACACATGATCAGGTCACCATGATGCAGGTCCTTCACGGATTCTAACCACAGAGACTGCACTGGTGATGCATGGCTGGTATGTTCAGTGTTCTGATACCTGGCGCTGTCAGAGACCCCCACACCTCACCACAAGGACAGCTGGGCCTTATCAGTCACCTAGAGGCTCCTCACCCTGCCTCTTCTTGTAAGTCACCACTGTATGGAATCTCTACTTGTAAACTGTGACATCAGTTTTATATTTAATTGATGGAAAAATATTTTATGATTTGTTTACTGCTCTTGTACAAAGAAAAGACGCCATGATATATAAAGTATCTCACCCTAAGACATGACTTGGATTCTCCCGCACTCGCAGGCCTGTTATTGGCCCATTTAGCTGCTCCGAGGAGAATGAGAAGGTAGTGCCCCCTCCTGCACCGTACTCCCCCACAAAGGAAGAACGACGGGACTGTACTATAGAAGGAGAATATATCCATTATATACACAAACCAGATGTATTATACCCATATATTATATACACAACCAGATGTATTATACCCCTATATTATATACACAACCAGATGTATTATACCCATATATTATATACACAACCAGATGTATTATACCCCTATATTATATACACATCCAGATGTATTATATCCATATATTATATACACATCCAGATGTATTATATCCATATATTATATACACATCCAGATGTATTATACCCCTATATTATATACACATCCAGATGTATTATATCCATATATTATATACACATTCAGATGTATTATACTCATATATTATATACACAACCAGATGTATTATACCCCTATATTATATACACATCCAGATGTATTATATCCATATATTATATACACATCCAGATGTATTATACCCCTATATTATATACACATCCAGATGTATTATATCCATATATTATATACACATCCAGATGTATTATATCCCTATATTATATACACAAACCAGATGTATTATACCCCTATATTATATACACATCCAGATGTATTATACCCCTATATTATATACACAACCAGATGTATTATATCCATATATTATATACACAAACCAGATGTATTATACCCCTATATTATATACACATCCAGATGTATTATACCCCTATATTATATACACATCCAGATGTATTATACCCCTATATTATATACACATCCAGATGTATTATACCCCTATATTATATACACATCCAGATGTATTATACCCCTATATTATATACACAAACCAGATGTATTATACCTATATATTATATACACAACCCATATCTATTATACCCCTATATTATATACACAAACCAGATGTATTATACCCCTATATTATATACACATCCAGATGTATTATACCCCTATATTATATACACATCCAGATGTATTATACCCCTATATTATATACACATCCAGATGTATTATACCCCTATATTATATACACAAACCAGATGTATTATACCCCTATATTATATACACATCCAGATGTATTATACCCCTATATTATATACACATCCAGATGTATTATACATATATATTATATACACATCCAGATGTATTATACCCCTATATTATATACACATCCAGATGTATTATACCCCTATATCATATACACATCCAGATGTATTATATCCATATATTATATACACATCCAGATTTATTATACCCATATATTATATACACAACCAGATGTATTATACCCCTATATTATATACACAACCAGATGTATTATACCCTATATTATATATACAACCAGATGTATTATACCCATATATTATATACACAAACCAGATGTATTATACCCCTATATTATATACACAAACCAGATGTATTATACCCATATATTATATACACAAACCAGATATATTATACCCCTATATTATATACACATCCAGATGTATTATATCCATATATTATATACACAACCAGATGTATTATACCCATATATTATATACACAAACCAGATGTATTATATCCATATATTATATACACAAACCAGTTATATTATACCCCTATATTATATACACATCCAGATGTATTATATCCATATATTATATACACAACCAGATGTATTATACCCATATATTATATACACAACCCAGATGTATTATACCCATATATTATATACACAACCCAGATGCATTATACCCATATATTATATACATGTCCAGGTGTATTATACCCATATATTATATACACAACACAGATGTATTATACCCATATATTATATACACATTCAGATTTATTATACCCATATATTATATACACAAACCAGATGTATTATACCCATATATTATATACACAAACCAGATGTATTATACCCATATATTATATACACATCCAGATGTATTATATCCATATATTATATACACAACACAGATATATTATACCCATATATCATATACACATCCAGATGTATTATACCCCTATATTATATACACATCAAAATGTATTAAGCCCCTATATTATATACACATTCAGATGTATTATACCCCTATATTATATACACAAACCAGATGTTTTATACCCCTATATTATATACACATCCAGATGTATTATACCCCTATATTATATACACATCCAGATGTATTATACATATATATTATATACACATCCAGATGTATTATACCCCTATATTATATACACATCCAGATGTATTATACCCCTATATCATATACACATCCAGATGTATTATATCCATATATTATATACACATCCAGATGTATTATACCCATATATTATATACACAACCAGATGTATTATACCCCTATATTATATACACAACCAGATGTATTATACCCCTATATTATATACACAACCAGATGTATTATACCCATATATTATATACACAAACCAGATGTATTATACCCCTATATTATATACACAAACCAGATGTATTATACCCATATATTATATACACAAACCAGATGTATTATATCCATATATTATATACACAAACCAGATATATTATACCCCTATATTATATACACATCCAGATGTATTATATCCATATATTATATACACAACCAGATGTATTATACCCATATATTATATACACAACCCAGATGTATTATACCCATATATTATATACACAACCCAGATGCATTATACCCATATATTATATACATGTCCAGGTGTATTATACCCATATATTATATACACAACACAGATGTATTATACCCATATATTATATACACATTCAGATTTATTATACCCATATATTATATACACAAACCAGATGTATTATACCCATATATTATATACACAAACCAGATGTATTATACCCATATATTATATACACATCCAGATGTATTATATCCATATATTATATACACAACACAGATATATTATACCCATATATCATATACACATCCAGATGTATTATACCCCTATATTATATACACATCAAAATGTATTAAACCCCTATATTATATACACATTCAGATGTATTATACCCCTATATTATATACATGTCCAGATGTATTATACCCCTATATTATATACACAAACCAGATGTAGTATACCCATATATTATATACACATTCAGATGTATTATACCCATATATTATAAACACGTCCAGATGTATTATACCCATATATTATATACACGTCCAGATATATTATACCCCTATATTATATACACATTCAGATGTATTATACCCATATATTATATATACATCCAGATGTATTATACCCCTATATTATATACACGTCCAGATGTATTATACCCCTATATTATATACACGTCCAGATGTATTATACCCCTATATTATATACACGTCCAGATGTATTATACCCCTATATTATATACACGTCCAGATGTATTATACCCCTATATTATATACACGTCCAGATGTATTATACATATATATTATATACACATCCAGATGTATTATACCCATATATTATATACACATTCAGATGTATTATACCCATATATTATATACACGTCCAGATGTATTATACATATATATTATATACACAACTAGATGTATTATACCCATATATTATATACACATCCAGATGTATTATACCCATATATTATATACACATTCAGATGTATTATACCCATATATTATATACACGTCCAGATGTATTATACATATATATTATATACACAACTAGATGTATTATACCCATATATTATATACACGTCCAGATGTATTATACATGTATATTATATACACAACCAGATGTATTATACCCATATATTATATAGACATTTAGATGTATTATACCCATATATTATATATACATCCAGATGTATTATACATATATATTATATACACATCCAGATGTATTATACCCATATATTATATATACATCCAGATGTATTATACCCATATATTATATACACATTCAGACGTATTATACTCATATATTATATATACATCCAGATGTATTATACATATATATTATATACACATTCAGATGTATTATACACATATATACAGCCCATATATTGGGATTACACAAGATGAGTGAGATAATCTATGCAGATTCTGAACATAGTAGATAAAATCAAAAGATCACATGAAGATGTGTAATGACTACCACTCACCACTAGAGGCCACTGAGGAGCCCAGGATCAGGCACAGACACAGCAGAGCCAGCATTGTGCAGGTAGGTGTCACTGGTCCAGAGCTATAACCCAGATGTGATATCTGACAGCGATACTAGAAGGGACAAAAATTACTCAAACAATCACAGAAAAGAAGCCATACTTACTGGTTACTGGTACAAGGGCAGGTTATACACCTATTCCCACCATGATATGCAGATCAGCCACAATGCTATATTGGGGAGGTCGCAACATATAGCATTGTGGCTGATCTGCATATCATGGTAGGAATAGGTGTATAACCTGCCCTTGTACCAGTAACCAGTAAGGCTGGGTTCACATCACGTTTTTGCCATACTTTTTTCAATCCGTTTTTCTAAAGAAAACCGTATGGCAAAAAAAACGGATAGAACAGTATGGGAAAAAGTAAACCGTATGCGTTTTTTTTTTAAACTTACTTTATTACAAAGTATATGCATGAAAGAACGGTAACCGTATCCTGTTTTTAAAAGTGTATACAGTACCGTCCGGTTTTTTTTTTTTTTTTTTTTTAAACATACGTTTTTGAAAATGTCCATTTTTAATGGGAGGGGTGTTGGGTTGGGACTTTAGGTTGCAAATGCGCATGTGCAAAGTAAAAACTGTATACGGTTTCCCGTATGGAACCGTATACATGTGCGTTTCCCATTGACGTCAATGTTAAAAAAAACGTATGTGGTTGCAGTACGTTTTTTAAACCGGAGACATAACCATAGTTGACCACGTTTTTGTCTCCGGTTTAAAAACCGTACGGGAGAAAACCGTATTGCAAGCAAACCGTACGCAACTGGATGCATCCGGGTGCATACGGTTTTCAATTATTTGTCTATTTATACGGTTTTCCATATGGTTCCATACATTTTCAATGATGAAAACGTATACGGGAAACGTACATGAAAAACGTGGTGTGAACCCACCCTAAGTATGGCTTCTTTCATGTGATTTGTTGACAAGGCAAAGAAAACACACAAGAAATGGTGGAAAAAAATGCGCAGAACATGCTATAATCTGTACCATATTGCAAACTAACCAATCAGTAGAAAAATATACCATATCTGGGCATTCATGATGCAAAATAACAAACCAGCTATGAGATAGTCACATAACAACTGTGCCAAACAGACTAATAGACAGAGAAAGAGTATGTTCACATTATTCCCGCGGAATTACGTGCTGTGAAAATAAACATCAGTGTGAATGGATTTCCGTGAGACCCGTTCACACTGCGGAATTTCAGCGGCGGACAACTCCGCCTCAGAAATTGTTCTCCGCAAAGAAAGAACATGTTCATTCTTTGCGCGGAACTCCGCGAACACTGCATAGCCATCAATGGTGACGGCGCAGTGCCGCACGGTCCTACCGCAGAAGTATTGCAGCGGCGGCCGCCAGAATGGAATCTCTGCTCACGGAATTCTGCAAATGGAGATTCCGTTCATAATCCGTAGTGTGAACATACCCAAAGGCAGAATAGAGGGATGACCCCTGCTATTCCTAACAGGAATGAATTCATCACTAATTGTGGGCGTACATACCATGGAGACGGATTAAAGGAGAACTCCAGACCATACAAATTGTCCCCCATAGTGCCGGCAGTAAAAATAAAAAGATGTACGTACCTTCCTCCGCTCCCCCGGGGCCTCCGGTAACCGGCTCCGGTCTCCGCCGCAATCCACTTCCTGGTTGCCGGTGGTCAGATGAACCAGCCAATCACCAGCCGCAGCACAGTGCGACTCAGCCAGCGATAGGCTGAGCGGCAGTGTGACGTTTTCGGCCCCAGCTGCAGGTGCCGGTGTAATGAAGAATTTTGTGTCCTGAAGCGTTTTCACACTGCCGCTCAGCCTCTCACCGGCCGAGTCGGACTGCACTGCGGCTGGTGATTGGCTGATTCATCCGACCACCGGCAACCAGGAAGTTTATTGCTGCAAAGACCGGAGCCGGTTACCGGAGGCCCCGGGGGAGCGGAGGAAGGTATGTACATCTTTATTTTTTTACTGCTGGCACTATGGGGGACAATTTTTATGCTCTGGAGTTCTCCTTTAAGTTGCTGCTATGGGCTCCCTTGAAGAGTCGACCTTCAAAACTGGTTGGAAAGAATTCTCTACCCAGGGATCTGCATTATCAATGAATAAAACAACGAATTGATCCAGCACTTGAAGAACTTGCAACTTTATTAAAGGGGTACATTCGGTGTAAAACTTTATTTATTTTTTTAAATCAACTGGTGCCAAAAAGTTAAACAGATTTGTAAATGACTTCTATTGAAAAATCTTTACCCTTCCAGTACTTTTTAGCAGCTGTATGCTACATTCAGTATACTTTTTGAATTTCTTTTTTGTCTTGTCCACAGTGCTCTCTGCTGACACCTGATGCCCGTATCAGGAACTGTCCAGAGCAGGAGAAAATCCCCATAGCAAACCTATCCTGCTCTGGACAGTTCCTGACACGGACATCAGGTGTCAGCAGAGAGCACTGTGGACAAGACAAAAAAGAAATTCAAAAAGTATAGAATTTTCTCTGTAGCATACAGCTGCTAAAAAGTACTGGAAGGGTAAAGTATTTTTAATAGAAGTCATTTACAAATCTGTTTAACTTTTTCTGGCACCAGTTGATTAAAAAAAAATGTTTTCCACCGGAGTACCCCTTTAATAAATCCTCTTTAAAAACAGCATGGAACAACTTCCCAACTTCACAAAGTCTGACACACCTTGACGCGTTTCGAGCGCATGCGCTCGAAACGCGTCAAGGTGTGTCAGACTTTGTGAAGTTGGGACGTTGTTCCATACTGTTTTTAAAGAGGATTTTTATCAATAAAGCTGCAAGTTCTTCAAGTGCTGGATCGGTTCGTTTTTTATTCATTGTTTGGACACGGAGTGTGGATCAGTACACGAGACACGACAGGTGAGCTGGACTTTCTCTATCTTTTCCTGAAATTATCAGAAATAAAAAGATGTATTCTACGATCTAAGGATCTTGGAAAGTAAAAGGAAACACCAGACCCTTCTCTCCTGGGGACAACATCAGACCATGAGACCCCATTTGAATCTTTGTTATTGGGCCCCCTTTCTTCTATATATTGTATCAATGCCAATATACTAGAGCCATACTGGGCCCTTCTGCTGAATGGGTCAATGTGGCCCCTCTTGGCTTCTATTCCCCTATATATAAGGACCTATCCAGTCCTAGAGGTGGAGGATGAGACACTTACCTGGTATCAGTCTGCAGGGATGTGACTGTGACTCTCATCATCTCTATATATAGGATCCTCTGGCATCCAGGTACCATATGGCGCCCATCACTGCCAATTTCTTGAGAATTCCATTGAATTGATAGGATGTAATCCTTTGTACACTGCACCAGCCTAAACCCTCTTCCCCCCCCCCCCCCCCCTCCCAGGTACAGAACATCTGGCGCCCAGCAGAACATCACATATCACTTTATGGCAGCTCATATAATAGAATTTAATAACTCAATAAATGTTAGATGAGGAAAGAGTGTAAAGGAGGAGGTGGTATCAGCACCGAAAGGTGACATCTGGGGAGTTTCCCGGTCATGGACCTATAATGTTTTGTTCCCGGATCCTCTTAGTTATCACTTCTGCCTTGTCACGTGGTCGCCATCATTCTGGAGAAAGGATTGTCCATCACCACATTATCCTGGATGGTCGGGGAGATTTCTCTTTAATTGTTTATTTATAGGCAAAGTTTAAACACATCATAAGCCGTAAAAAAACACTTAACAAAAGATGAATTGGAAAATTCCAAAAATGAAAAATTGTATTCATTGTGTTGTCATTTATCTAAAGGGGAAATCACAATAGGAAAGACAGACTTAGAAATCCTAGGCACTATCTGATGAAAAGGAAACCACATCCATCATCAATCGTACATGACCAGGTAGACTTTTCTTCTACGGATTATCAATGGCAGTCTATGGGTGCAGTGCCGAATATGGTTTAATACGGTTTTACAAACTAAAACCCTAAACGATCACTGTATGAACAAACCTGTAGTGCGGAGCTTGACTCCCACGACCTTCATCTCTGTCTCAGAAGACATTTGTCTGCTTCAAGTTGGTCTGGTTGTATCTTGGTGATCATCCCTTGCTAGATCATTAAAGGAGTACTCTGCCCCCTAGACATCTTATCCTCTATCCAAAGGATAGAGGAGAAGATGTCTGATCGTGGGGGACCCCACGATCGCTTAGAGTGCTGGGTGCAGCGCTGGAGGCTTGTGATGTCACAGCCACGCCCCCTCAATGCAAGTCTATCAAAGTGGGCATGATGGCCGTCATGCCCCCCTCCCATAGACTTGCATTGAGGGGACATGGCTGTGCCCCGCATCGCCAGTCATCCATCTCCATGCACCGGATGTCTGGGGTGCCGCAGCCCAGATTGCAGGGGTCCCCCAGTGGCGGGACCCCCGTGATCAGACATCTTATTCCCTAGCCTTTGGATAGGGGATAAGATATCTAGGGGTGGAGTACCCCTTTAAGAAAATCAACTAGTTTATGTTCTATGTTAGCTGTCAGGTATTCCATCATTCTTATTTCAGACATTTTATCTACATCATTCCTACATCAAATATTTTGCTGCCGTAAAGCACAAATAAAACAAAAACCTGGAGAGCAGACGATATTCACATAATCCACACCAAATGTCACCACTTCAGCATCAAGGCACTTACTTTACTGAGGGGGGTATCTGTTTGGCAACAATCAAAACCTAGGGTAGCGGCGCTACTAATGACGAAAAGACCTGAAAATGGCGGTGCTGGTCTGACAAACCTGTCAGCCTACTTACACGCTGCTTTGATTAAACAATCCTTAGAATGGTAAAATAGACAGGTGAGATCGGCACTACTCAGTCTGTAAACGTGGGACTAGTGGAAAAAGGATAACTAGTTGGGCTGCTTCTGTGAAACCTTGGTGGTGCTCTGACTGAACATTAAGCAGTAGTCTTATAACAGTAGAACGAGAAAGAAGTCGGCGACTCACCGGAGCTGATTTTCAAGCAGTTTCTTCTTTATTAGTACTCACATACATAGGGAGAGAAAGACGTACAGGGGGTACAGCTGTCTGGCAACGGGACCGTTTCATATATTTCACATGCTTCGTCTGGCCTGAGCTGAATAACTAACACGTGACTCTAAATACAGGTAAGGACCTCCTATTAACCTATCACCTGCTGATACGTAGTCAGTGACGGAAAAGATGGGTGGTAACTAGAATAGTACTAGTCCATCTATAGAGGTTAAAATCATGTAATACAAAACTCTGTAGAAAAATAACTTTAAAAACATGGAGCTAGATCAACTCGATCATTCAGACCCAAAGGGCCAGTTGCTTCCGTTTTTAAAATCCAATAGGTTTCTCTCTGAAGTAAATACTTGTCACGTGACATACCTGATCTATGTTCCACTCTTTCTATTCCTGCAAAGGATATGGCTTCTGGATTTGCTCCGTGCGCTTCGACTATGTGGTTAATCAGACGCGGCGCACCTTTTCGGGTACGTAAAGAATAAATATGTTCGCGTATGCGATTAAATAAAGGTCTGATAGTTTTTCCCACATAGAAAAAGCCGCACGGGCAAAATATTACATACACTACATATTAGTTTTACAGACTGAGTAGTGCCGATTTCACCTGTCTATTTTACCTGTATTGATACTTTCCTGTCGAATGATCAGAGCACATTGAGATGTCTGAAACCAAGCCACAAAACAGGGACATGGAAGTGGAAGGGATTATCGCAACCATGGAGTCTGCTATACTCACTGGGAGAGAAGACGCGGGGGATTATTTCACGGAGTGCAATGCCAAACAAGATTATGAAATCATGAGCAGTAAAGCACTAGAACATAAGATCATGAATCTGTCTGAAAATGAAATCTCTCTGTTCTGGACGATTAAGTCATTACAGTCATACGTCCAATGCGACCGTACACCGAGAGGATTAAGGTCGTATAAAGCACCAGCACTTTATCTGGACGACCATGAGTTCGTAGAAACATGGAAAAAAGCGCATCACGACCACGCAAAAAACCTGATGCAGATAGTACTTAACAGGAACTTATCGAACATGAAAAGATAATAGAGGAATTAACCAAAGTCAAGCAAGAATATAATAATAAAGCTACACCAGAACAAACTCGCCATTTTTATGAAAAATTACAACCTAAATTAATATCTTTACAAGAAGAAACGAAAATAAAGAAGAGGGAGAAATACATGAGAGACAAACAAGATTACTCCAACAATCAACCTTCACATGGTACACCAAAACCGCAGGTTTTTCCTCTAAACGACAAGTATCTCAAACATCAGCATATTTTAACAAAAATAAACCAGAAAATCGCAATGAAAACGCAACTAAAACTCCACAAAACGAACATAACCCACGTCAAGCTGAGGTCCCTTTAGGAAGAAACACACAAGGAGGAGCAGAAGGAAGAGTACCAAAAGATCAGAAAAAGAGAAAGATACCCCCCTGGAACCACCAAAATTAATATCTAATGTAATAAATCTTACTAGAGAAGAATTCCCAGACGAGGTGATATCTCTGCTATCAAGAGGATTGAACTTTGGACTAACGGAAAGTTTCGACGCAGTGCGATTTGAAACAGATCTAGCCAAATCCCTAAGAGACATTAATCTACACAAGTTTTTTGTAAATAAAAAACCATATGAGCATGACAAATGTGAAGGTGATTTACCCGCATGTATAGGTGATCTGTTTTTTTTTCCAGGTGAATGTAGTGATTTAGAAAGAGAATGCATAGGTTTTTTAGCATCAGACTTTGCTGATGTAGAAATTAAGAATATAGTAGAAATACAAAATTTTACAAAAGGTAAAAAGTCTAACTTTAATCCTCCCATTCAACCAGGTGGCCACCTTGATTTATTTAAAAATGCAGTGTTGAAAGATGTGAAATCTATAATCTACCAGGATAAACACCTTAACTTGACACCTAAAGAAACTCCCCCCCCCCCCCCCCCCCCCCCCCCGGGCAGACCAATAGTCTCGGGGGTGGGCTCTGTCACCGAACATTTATCTCACTATACTGACTGGTTATTACGTCCTTTGTTAACAGCTATACCAGCTTATATTAAGGACACTCAGCATTTACTTCAGTTAGTGGGAGACTTAAAATGGGAGACAGGATGGTTATTATGTTCTATCGATGTCGTAAGTTTATATACCCGCATCCCCCATGAAGCGGGGGTGAGGGCAGTACGACATTTCTTGGAAAGCACTGATAAAACAGCTGAGTATATTAACTTCGTCTGCGAATCTCTACATTTTATTCTGACGAACAGCACATTCAAATACGAGGAGGATTGGTACAGACAGGACACCGGGATCCCGATGGGGACACCGGTGTCCTGTACGTACGCTAACATCTTCCTAGCGATGCTAGAAAATAGTTATGTTTATACTAGTAAAAATCCTTTCATTCAATATATTCAGTCATATTCGAGATTCGTGGATGACATCTTGATAATCTGGTCAGGGACAGAGTCCCAATTTCAAGAATTTGTCACATATCTAAATAACACCAATGACATGAATATGTCCTTTACGTCCCAAGTAGGGGGAGAATCAATAGAATTTCTAGACGTTCGCTTGTTAGCAACAGGTAACAAAATAACAAGTGAAGGTTACCGTAAAAGTTTAGCTAAAAACACAATACTACACTATGAAAGCTCACACCCAGAATGTGTCAAAAAAGGAATTCCTTATGGACAATTTGTCCGGCTTAAAAGAAATAATACATCAGAAAACATGTATAAAGTTCAAGCAGATGAATTACAAAGTAGACTAAAAGAAAGGAAATATCCTGATACAATGTTAATAACAGCTAGAAAAAGAGCAGACAATTTAAAAAGAGAGGAGTTACTTAGGTCGAAGAACAAAAGAAAGAAAAATGAGGATGATAAGAGGTTTATATTTACATTCAAAAATTCACCAGTGAATAAAGTGATCGAGCAAGTGATCAGGAGGAATTGGTTCATAATAGAAGGAGACGAGGACCTGAGAAATGTAGCAAAAAGGAAACCACTTATAGCATATAAAAAAAATAAAACACTGGGAGATGCTTTGAAAAATCACACCAAAAAATCTAAAATTACAAAAGGATCTTGGTTTAATGATATTGTCCCTGTAGGTAACTACCAATGCAAAAGTTGTAATTATTGTAAACTGAACAATGGTCTAAAAACTATGCGCATAGGACCCGTAACACATACGGTAAATACCCTCATTACTTGTCGCACAAAATATGTTGTGTATGTAATATTTTGCCCGTGCGGCTTTTTCTATGTGGGAAAAACTATCAGACCTTTATTTAATCGCATACGCGAACATATTTATTCTTTACGTACCCGAAAAGGTGCGCCGCGTTTGATTAACCACATAGTCGAAGCGCACGGAGCAAATCCAGAAGCCATATCCTTTGCAGGAATAGAAAGAGTGGAACATAGATCAGGTATGTCACGTGACAAGTATTTACTTCAGAGAGAAACCTATTGGATTTTAAAAAAACGGAAGCAACTGGCCCTTTGGGTCTGAATGATCGAGTTGATTTAGCTCCATGTTTTTAAAGTTATTTTTCTACACAGTTTTGTATTACATTATTTTAACCTCTATAGATGGACTAGTACTATTCTAGTTACCACCCATCTTTTCCGTCACTGACTACGTGTCAGCAGGTGATAGGTTAATAGGAGGGCCTTACCTGTATTTAGAGTCACGTGTTAGTTATTCAGCTCAGGCCAGACGAAGCATGTGAAACATGTGAAACGGTCCCGTTGCCAGACAGCTGTACCCCCTGTACGTCTTTCTCTCCCCATGTATGTGAGTACTAATAAAGAAGAAACTGCTTGAAAATCAGCTCCGGTGACTCGCCGACTTCTTTCTCGTTCTACTGTTACAATCCTTAGAATGGTTGAAACCTCTGGTTGACAGAGAACCTTGGGCACTGCTGGAGGGATTGATGTGCGGTGTAGACGACTGGAAACCACTATTGATTAATTCCCATAAAGCCAATAAATCTACTAAATTAAATTAAATAGAATGATATCTGACAATGTAATAGTTTGGAATATTAGACCCGACATTAAAACTGACTCCACAAATTCTTCTAAGATTAATTTAACTTTGCGATCAATTGCACTCTTGGTCAAACACCTGAAACTATTTCCACAATCTAAGGTGATGATTCCACAAACTTTAAAGGGGAACTCCACTGCCCGAGCTTTCAGAACATTTAGTTCCCAAAGCTCGGTGCGT